>NW_028270153.1:11211007-11377882 GCF_037043375.1 Chiloscyllium plagiosum
CATGGGTCTTGTGGTACAATGGTAGTGTTCCTAGCTCTTGAGCCAAGAGAACCAGGGTCAAGTTCCCTACCCATTCTAGCAGTGTGAAATGATATCTGCAACCTACTCCTGTTAAAAGCAGGCTAAGCCCTGGTTAGACTAAGTGCTGAAGACTTGAGAATAGCCTGTTTAAGTTAGAGGCCTATGTGTACCATAAACATCACCACATATATAACGAGGAGGGAACTGAGGAAAACACAGAGCATTCACAGGGACTTGAGACAAGGTCATTGCAGATGTGTCTTGTGGGACAAGGTCCATCCACATGTGAGAACCATCTTGAGATCCATGCTGCAGAAGCCCACAAACATTAGCAAACTCATTACTTTCAATTTTTAAATTTGTAAAGCCAACCAGGAGGGCAGGTGACTCTGCTTTTGTTCCTGAGAGAAGAAGATTCAGAATCGTGTGTGTCCTTTCCAACACACTCCACATTCTCCAACCTTTACCAGACCTCTGTTCTGGATTCTCCTCTTCCTGATATGGTTGGTGCCCCAGATTGTGCCCCCGATGGTTCAGATGCCTAGCAATGGGATCTCTGCCTGAGCCCTTGGGCTGGTCAAGGGTCAAAGGTTATAGTTCTAGGTCTGGGGTATCTCTGTATGGAAGCTGAGGTATGCCAGAACATAAATTTCCAAATCAATAGATTCCAGAATCCGAATAAATAATTAAATAATGAATAATGCACTTCAAATGACGGTCATCCCAGTTTGCTGCAACAAACCTTGTCTTTCATTTCAGGTAAAAAGTGCACAACAGGTCCCATGGATCTGTTGTTTATTATTGACAGCTCCAGGAGTGTCCGCCCGTTTGAGTTCGAGCTGATGAGGAACTTTGTGATCGACATGATCAATTTCTTGAATGTGGGACCTGCTGCTGGCAGGGTTGCTTTAATCCAGTATTCCAGCCAGATCCAGAATGTCTTCTCCTTCAAAACCTTCCAGAAAAAAGCTGACATGATCAAGAGTGTCAAAGAGGTGATCCCACTGGCTCAGGGGACAATGACTGGCTTAGCCATCCAGTACGCCATGAACGTTGCGTTCACGGAGGAACAGGGTGCCCGACCCCTGGCACAGAAAATCCCAAGAGTTGCTATCATTATAACAGATGGGATGCCCCAGGACCGGGTGACAGAGGTAGCAGCGGAAGCTCGGGAGTCTGGTATTGAGATCTATGCCGTCGGGGTGCAAAGAGCAGAGATCTCCTCCCTCAGAGCCATGGCCTCCTTGCCACATGAGGAACATGTCTTCCTGGTTGAGAACTTTGACTTGATTGATCAGTTCGCTAAGACCTTCAAGGACAAGTTGTGTTGTAAGTAATAAAATGACCAAAGGGGAAGCGTTCTAATTCATGTTTCTCATCTTGAGAACTCTTTGTCACAGTGAGGGACGCCAAGCCATCACATGTCCCTTTGCAGTAGAAAGTTAGGAGCTTTTGTTATATGTCCCCTCTCTGAAAGAGCAGTTCTGTGAGTCTCATTTCCCTGTAAATTGTTTCCCTTGCCATGATTGTACCTTCATCCACCAGGCACTGCTTTCCAGTCCCTAACCAATTGAGATCATAAAAAGGTTTTCCCTTATGTTGCCAAAGCTTCTTGTGCCATTTATCTCAAATCACTGACATTTCATTGATCCCTAGCTGCATCGACAGTTGTTTGGTTGTCCAGAACTCAAATAATGCTGAAAAAAGATACACCTTGTCAAAGCTTTACATTTTGTACCAATCAGGCCAATTTGCAATGTGAAGGGAAAAGAATATCTGTACTGCGCAATAGATGAGCATTGATTGGTTGGTAGGCAGAGTTAACATACAGAATTCTCTCAAACTTCAGCAAAACCTTGGCGCTATATTAACCTGTATTTGACAGGTTATTTTTTAAAATTCACTTGTGAAATGTGGGGATTGCTGGCTGGGCTTGCATTTATTGCCTGTCCCTAGTTGCCCTTGTGAAGGTGATGGTTAGCTGCTTTCCTGAACTGCTACATACCATGTGGTGCAAATTTAACCACAATGCCATTAGGGAAGGAATTCCAGGATTTTGACCCAGCCTCACTGAAGGAACGGCGATATATTTGCAAGTCAGATGGTGAGTGGCTTGGAGGAGAACTTGCAGCTGGTGGTGTTGCCATGTACCTGCTGCCCTTGTTTAAGACATTTTGCTCTATAATGACCAGCAGTTACACCTGTCTAATATCTGTGTATTAATCAATCTATAAGAACTCAAGTCCTTTATTCGCCATTAAGATTCCCGATAGGTTTTGTGGGATACAGCCACTACGAAACCCTGCTCACACTCGGTCATGCTCCAATGTGAGATTTTGACTTC
The DNA here is from genome assembly GCF_037043375.1 of Chiloscyllium plagiosum. Classification (NCBI taxonomy): domain Eukaryota; kingdom Metazoa; phylum Chordata; class Chondrichthyes; order Orectolobiformes; family Hemiscylliidae; genus Chiloscyllium; species Chiloscyllium plagiosum. Next base: position 11,213,373 of record NW_028270153.1, read on the forward strand.
CATTTAAATGTACGATGCACAGAATTCACAAGCAGTCTGCACAGGATGAAAATAAATTAGGGGAACATTGTTCATTAGTCTATAATACATACCGATCTGCTTGAGACCCATAGTTATGTGTTACCTTGCACAAAACACATGAACCTTCAACATTTCTTATTCACTCATTTTGCTAGTACCCCAAATTCAATTTCGACTTGTATCTTTTTCCTTCCAGCTCAGGATCTGTGTGCTAGTGAAAGTCATGGTTGTGAGCACATCTGTGTCACCACTCCTGAGTCCTTCCACTGTGCTTGCCGTGAGGGCTATGTGCTGAACCCAGACAAGAAGACATGCACAGGTATACGCTGGTGATATTTTATCTCAAGGGCTTGTAAACTGATTATAAAATGCCTCTTCAGCTGTTAGCAAGTAACAGAAATGAAAGGCATGGAATCCAAGTATCCGCATTAAACTGAAACTGCAGTAACCGCGATGTGAAGTTCTTGTAGCCAGAATGCTGCACGGAAACATACCCTTTGGCCAACCCATCCGTGCCGACCAGATATCCTAAACAGATCTAATCCCATTTGCCAGCACTTGGCCCATTCCCCTCTAAACCCTTCCTATTAATACATATCCAAATGCCTTTTAAATTGTACCAGCCTCCACCACTTCCTCTGGCAGCTCATTCCATACACGTACCACCCTCTGTGTGAAAACGTTGCCCCAAAGTTCCTTTTTAAATCTTTCCCCTCTCAATCTTAAACCTATGCCCTCGAGTTTTGGACTCCGCTACCCTGGGTAAAAGACCTTGGCTATTGATCTTGTCCATGCCCCTTAAGATTTATAAACCTTTGTAAAGTCACCCCTCAGTCTCTGATGCTCCGGGGAAATAACCCAACTTAATCATTAGTCAGGGGAAATGTAGAGTAATAGGGTAGGGGAATGGGTCTGGGTGGGCTACTCTTTGGTGGGTCAGTATGGACTTGTTGGGCCAAATGGCTTGTTGCCACATTGTAGGGATTCTATGATATTCAGCTTCTCCCTGTAACTCAAACCCTCCAACCCTGTCAACATTCTTGTTGATCTTTTCTGAGCCCTTTCAAGTTTCACAACATCTTTCCTATAGTAGGGAGACCAGAAGAGCATGCAGTATTTTAAAAGTGGCCTCACCAATGTCCTGTACTGCCACATCATGACCTCCCAAAGCCCATACTCAATGCACTAACCAATGAAGGTAAGCATACCAAATGCCGCCTTCTCTACCCTGTCTACCTATGGCTCCACTTTTTACAATCTTCCATGAACAACTTGAGTGCAGGACACACTCACATGGTATTCAAAGGAAGCACTGAAAGGATACTGAAAGCTTCAGCCAGGCATTTTGACATTGATCCTGAGTCCTGAGAGAATCCCACCAATGATTGCAGCCTCCTTCACTTCGTGTCCGAGGCAGATAGAAAACACAAATGCAGGAAATCCTGAACCAACATCTAGCCCAAGGCTGAGTTGTCTGTAGTGTCCTGTCCTGTTTGTGGGACAGGGCTTGGAAAAAGCAGTGATTAAAATAAAAATCATAATGGTGGGAGTAAAAAGACAGGACAGTGGTAGAAACTTCTAGGTTGTTCTGACCAGTGACTGTGTATTCCTCCATAGCTATTGACCTCTGTTCCCATGGAGACCATGACTGTGAGCAGATATGCATCAGCTCTCCAGGTTCATACAAGTGCAGTTGCCATGAGGGCTTCAGACTGAACCCAGACAAGAAGACTTGTAGTGGTTAGTACTTCAATCCTATCCATTCTTAATACTGTGCATCCTGTTTTGATTCCAGCTGAAGATAATGTGCGACAAGTGAGATCGCAGAATGAAACATAGCTTGATAGATAATATATTTCATCTTTTAAACACTGAGGCATTTTCACATGAGGTTGCAAATGTTCTTTAAATGACAGAATGTAAGTTTATCACCCAAAACAAATGATACAAAGAAATCAAGCTTTATTTAATTCAGTTAGAAAGATCGCACCACATGCATTAAAACAAAGTTTCAACCTGTTTTCCGACACCATTCCATTACTGTTGCTCAACCCTAGATAAATAGCTCTCCTGTTTCAGCTTTACTTAACTGAAGCTGTCCAGTTTCTTTATCTTGAACTGTCGAGTCAATTTTATGATTCCATTCCGATGGCATAACCCTTTTACAATTCTAACATCCTAAATGTACTTTAACAACTTGAAGATTTTGTTGCAAACTTCTCCTGGTTTGGAAGCTTCACAAAGCAGAAAAACTCCTGCTGAGGTCACTGGTTCCCCCGAACTGAACCCGAAAAACGTGGTTCATCTGAAGAAACTATTCTGACGTCAGATCTGAACTCTGGATTTTTCTCAACTAAAGGCTTTGAATAGGGCTGGGGTTTTAAATTACTTATTATCATACCAGTTAAATAGACCTTAATTGCTCTTCATGGGCATTTCCATCTCCTCTGTAAGATCATAGCAACTGCTAAAATAAGGTTTGTTTGAACTCAGCCCAGGGTTCAAATGGCTCTGTTCAATCTGGAACCCAGTTATGCACAAATCATTCCCCCTCACCCCACAAGCCAACGCACCCCTAACCCCAGCACTTTCCATTCTGCCAAGACTAGATCTGTAGGAAGTTAAAGTGCTGCATTTGGATCTCACCTGATGTTCTTGAAAAGCTCTGGAGTCTTCCTGCCCAAATCAGTAGAATCAGTATGGAACAGAAGGAGGCCATTTGACCCATTGATTCAATACTGGCAGTCTTTAGATCAATCCTGTCACTCCCCTATTCATCACCAGGTAAGTTTATTTCCATTTGGTGCCCATCAAATTTCCTTTTGAAATCCTTTAAAGAAACCAGTGAGATGAAAAGTTACACACAGAAAGTAAGTGCTACCTGTCCATGCCACAAGTGAATTGGTTTAGCTCAGTTGGCTGGATCATTGGTTTACAGAGCAGTGCGACACCACAGCATGGATTCAATTCCCATCATCGATTTGAGGTTGCAATGAAGGATTCTGCTTCTCAATCTCTTCCATCACCTGAGGTTTGGTAGCCCTCAGGTTAAATCACCACTAGTTGCTTCCCTCTAATGAGAGAGCAGCCCCTATGGTCTGGTAAGACTATGGTGGCACAACAACAACATATTCTAAACTATCAGTCCTTTTATCCTTTAGCTGTCAACCTCTGTGCCCTGGGAGATCATGGCTGTGAACATATCTGTGTAAGCACACCTGGGTCCTATCGCTGCCGCTGTCGATCTGGCTACACTCTCAATCAGGACAAGAAGACTTGCTCAGGTTAGTATTCATTGCTCTGTAATATCAGTCTCACCCACAATTATTGCCTTGTAAGTTGAAAATTACTTAAAGCTGGAAGGGCTACCATCTATTTTTGCAAGTTGGCAAGCGCTTCCTGCTGACCCCAGGCCTGTCTCCTCTTTGGCTTCAATTCTCCAGTGGTTATTACAGGTAAATTGGGCAGGTACATCAACAGGCTTCATTGGCCAATGACAATTTTCCCTTTCATAGAGTCAGAGTCATACAACATGGAAGCAGACCCTTTGGTCCAATCACTCCATGCCGACCCAATATCCCAAACTAAACTAGTCCCAACTGCCTGCACTTGGCCCATATCCCTCCAAATCTTTCCTATGGATGTACTTACCTAAATATATTTTAAACATTGTAACTGTACCCGCACCCACCAGTTCCTCTGGAAGTTCATTCTACACATGAACTATTCTCTGTGGAGAAGAAATTGTCCCTTGTGTCTTTTTTAAAAATCTTTCTCTCTTCACCTTGAAAATATGCCCCCTAGTCTTGGAATTCCCCATCCTAGGGAAAAGACATCTGCAATTCATTTTACCTGTATCCCTCATGATCTTATAAACCTCTGTAAGGTCACCCCTCAATCTCCTATGTTCCAGTAAAATAATGGTCCCAGCCTATCCAGCCTCTCCTTATCAGTGAAACCCTTCATTTCTGTCATCTGTTGAGGCTTTTAAGTCAATTCACGTGATCTTCAATATCACTCTCTGCATTTACAAATCCTAAAATTATTCTAAGTCACACAAATCTTTGTCATCTCTCCCATAAAGATGATGTAAACCAATGAGGTTGAAACTAGGACCTAAGATCTCATCTGAAAGGGGCACCTCTGACAGTTCAGCACTCCCCTCTGACCTGGAGGGTCAGCCGAGATTTTTGTCTTCGAATGGAGTTTGAGCCTACAATCTTCAGTCTTAAATTCAATGGTGTACAGCAGTGACAACTTGCATCTATATAGCAACTGAAATTTAGTAATCCTCTCAATACTTTGCAGGAGAGGTGACCAAATACTCAACACCAAAGATAAAGGAGCTACTTTGAAAAGGTCAGAAGTCACACATCACCAGGTTATAATCCAACAGGTTTATTTGAAATCACAAGCTTTCGGAGCGCTGCCCTGCATCAGGCAAAAGAGCAGCACTCCGACAGCTTGTGATTTCGGATGAACCTGTTGGGCTATAAACTGGTGTTGTGTGACACCTGACCTTATCCATCTCAGCCCAACACCAGCACCTCCCCATCATGGCTCCTTTGAAAAAGAAATATGAAAGAAAGATGTGACTTTACAGGAGCTCCAAAAATGCTTTATAGTCAATTCAGTACTTTTGACGTAGTAACTGTTGAAATGCAGCAGCCAACCACAGAAACCAGTTAGCAACCAACAGGATCCCACAAACAGCAATGACCAGCTTATCTGTTTTTGTGATGTTGAGGGAGAGATAATTATCAGCCAGGATATCATAGTGAGCCCTACTCTCCTTCACATTATGACCTAGGGGATATTTTCCATCCATGGGAAAGCAATAAGTAGGAGAATGTCTCATCAGAGAGACAGGGACCTCGGTCTGTGCAGCACTCTCTCAGTACAGCAGTGGGATCATCAGCCTAGATTGTCTACATTGAAACTTGAACTAACAGCTGCCTCACATACAATACTGTCTTGTGAATCTTTGACTGTGCCCCTTTTGTGATGCTGCCTGAGCAAATTGCAATCTTCCTCTCTAGCCGTCGACCTCTGTGCCCTGGGAGATCATGGCTGTGAGCACATCTGCGTGAGCACCCCTGGGTCATATAAGTGCCGATGCCAACCGGGGTACACCCTCAATCAGGACAAGAAGACCTGTAGCAGTAAGTACTGAACCGTCACTTCTCTGTAATTGGTGGGATCTTTTGCTGCAATTTATTCTGATGCTTGAAGCAGAAGGCAAGTCGGATGCAGGTCAAACTCTCTCAGGCAACTGTTGGCATTTGCCGGCAAGGCTAGACTCTACCATTCTCCTCTGGGGATGGAGAGTCCCAGGACAAACTGGTTGATCCATTACCCTTAGTGGGGAGCTGAAGAAGCCAACTTTAATGTGACAGATCTTTAGGATCCAGCTGTTCACGTAAATCCCATTTATATAATTCCTGGTAGGAAGTGCAAAGTCTCATCCTCCAGAACTTCCACAACAATGTGCATTGACAATGCCATTAAATTTCCCCAAGACACTTCACGAAAGTGGCTATCGCCACAACAGCTAATGCAGATCCTAAAGCAGAGGGCAGGTTTCTTTATAAGCACGTTAAATATAAATTTCTTAAATATAAAAGCAGGGATATACTTCTGAGGCTATATAAGGCTCTGGTCAGACCACATTTAGAGTACTGAGAGCAATTTGGGACCCATCCCTCAGGAAAGATGTATCAGTCCTGGCATGGGTGCAGAGGAGGTGCACGAGAATGACCCAGGAATGAAAGGCTTAACAAATGAGGAACGTTTGAGGACTCTGGAACTATACTCAATGGAGTTGAGAAGAATGAGCGGGGAATCTGATTAAAACTTACTGAATGGCCTGGACAGAGTGGATGTTGGGAAGATGTTTCCATTGGCAAGAGAGGCCAGGACCCGAGGGCACAGCCTTACAGTAAAGGGACGACCCTTTAGAATGGCGATAAGGAGAAACGTCTTTAGCCAGAGAGTGGTGAATCTATGGAATTCATTGACACAGAAGGCTGTGGAGACCAGGAGATTAAGTAAATTTAAAACATAGATATATAAGTTCTTGATTGCCAAGGGGATCAAAGGTTATAGGGAGAAAGCATGAAAATGGGCGTGAAAAACCTATCAGCCATGATTGAATGGCAGAACAGACTCGAAGGGCAGAATGGCCTAATTTCTGCTCCTATGCCTAATGGTCTTAAGGTCATTGACATTCGCAAACTCAGAAAAGCAATCCTTTACTGCCACCTGAACAATGTCTGGCATTGACTTTGAACATCCTTATATCCAATTTCTTTTTTAACACACCAGTGCGTGTTGATTTAATGGACCAGGATCATTCCAACTCTACTTAGAATGATAGGAACAGGCCATTCAGCCCCTCAAGTCTGCTTGCCACCAATGGGAGCACATCTATAGACAGATCATAGTACTGAAGTTAAAACGTGTGGGACCTTTCTCTACAGTGGTGAACTATTGTTCGTTTGGGAACCACAGCTGCCAACATGAATGTGTCAGCATTCTGAATGGATATTATTGCACATGCCGGGAAGGATTTGAACTGCACGATGATGGGAAAACGTGTAAAGGTAAACGCAAGCAAGAGGACTGATGGTAACAGAAGTCATTCCCAAATTTGAAACACCTCTCTGGTTTTCCTTGGATTTTTTTTTTAACCTGCCCATCTGTCCTGAACTATTTTGGTCAATTGAAGAAGATTCAGGAGCACTCATCAAAAGAGAAAGAAATAAATACTAGGATAATACAGGACAGTTTGGAAGCCGCTTTGACTGTGCTGGCTCCTTGATTGAACTATCCAATTAAATCCACACCAACCATTTTTTTACTCACAGCAAACTTTATCCTTCAATATTTATCTAATTCCCTTTTGACTCAACGTACAATGTTGTTTTTGTTCCCATGTGGGACATGGGTGTCACTGGCTGGGTCAGCATTTATTTCCGGTCCCTAGTTGCCCTTGTGAAAGTGGTGGTGCACTCCCTTCTTGAACCACTGCAGTCCATGTCCTGTCACTACATCCACAATTCCCTTACAGTGGGAATTCCAGGACTTTGACCCAGTGACAATGAAGGAACATATTTCCAAGTCAGAATGGTGAGTGGCTTGGAGGGAAATTTGCGGGTATGGTGTTCCCATGTATCTGCTGCCCTTGTCCTTGTGGATGGAAGTGGTTGTGGATTTGTCCTAAGAATTTTTTGGCAAATTTCTGCTGTACATCTTGCAGTTAGTACTGACTGCTGTTACTGAGTGTCAGTGATGGAGGCAGACGTTGCTTTTGGATTCGGTGACAATGAAGCGGGTTGCTTTGTCTTGGATGGTGTTGAGCTTTTTGAGTGTTGTTGGAGCAGCATGCATCTAGACAAGTGGGGAGTATTCCATCACACTCCTGAGTTGTGCCTTGTAGACGGTGAACAGGCTGTGGAAATCAGGGAGTGAGTTACTCGTCGCAGTATTCCTAGACTCTGACCTGTTCTTATAACTACAGTATTTTCAATGGCAAGTCCAGTTGAGTTTCTGGTCAGTGGTAACCCAGGATGATGATAATAGAGGATTTAGTGACAATAACACCATTAACAGTCAAGGGCAGTGGTTAGAGTCCATCTTATGGAGATGGTCATTGCCTGAGACTTGTGTGGTGTGAATGTTACTTGCCACTTGTCAACCCAAGCCTAGATATTGGTTAGGTGTGAATGTTACTTGTAGAAGCTGAAGGAAGATGTAAAAGAACTTTGATTTACGTGGTGACCTGTAAGATGTCCCACAGCAGTCATAGTCCATGAAATGCTACAGAAGTGTTTTGAGTTACTGTTATAACGTAGGGGAAAGGAACTACCATTTTGTGCACAGCAAGATCCCACAAATAGATTATATAACAGATATCTATTTAAGTAATGACATGGACAATCAGGGAGAACTCCCCATGCTCTACTTTACAATAATGCCGCGGGTTATGTTACATCAGCTAAAAGGGCAGATGGGATCTCAGTTACTTGTCCTATCTGAAAGGTGGTACCTGTGACAGTGTGCAGCACTTCCTCTAGATGGTATTAAGGGTGACAGCCCAGGTTAAACGGTCTCAGAGTGGTGCTTAAACCCAGCATTTCAGCCTCTGTGACGAGACTGTTGTCACAGAGTCAAATTTCTGAACCTGTTGGTAATGGAGTAACAATAGAAAGAGGAATCCATTTTGATGTATGTTGTAAAAGACTTTGGCCCATCTTTAACTTTCCATTTAGATGGGATACATTTCAACTTGTGGATTGCACCTTAGCCCCACACTCCTAATATTTGAACTCCAAATGGGGAGGAGGGCAGGTAGGTTGGAAGACCCTTTTGAGTTTGCTCTTGTGCTTGGGCAGGGTGGTCATTACCAGATCCCAGGCAGCAGTCTGTGACGAGGGTAGTTTTGCCTAATTGCTTGTCTTTTTTGCATTCTACATCCACACCCAAATGGCTTTGAAGATGAAGCATGTGGTACTCCGGATCTGTGACTGGTAGGCGCCACAGGAAATGGGGCACAGAAAGTGGTTAAGACCAAAACTTTAAAAGTTTTCAAAAAGTTAGATAGGGTTCCTCAAGCTAAAGGAATCATGGGTTTAGTGAGAAAGCAGGAACAGGAGACCAGGGGGTCACAGTTTGAGGATACGAGGTGGGCCATTTAGGACTGAGATAAGGAGAAATATCTTCACCCACAGAGTGGGGAGCCTGTGAAATTCACTGTCACTGAAAGTGGCGGAGGCCAAAACATTGACTGTTTTCAAGAGAGAATTAGATCTGAGGTCTAATGGGATCAAAGAGTATGAGGAGAAGGCAGGAGCAGGGGACTGAGTTGGATGATCATCCCATGATCATATTGAATGGGGGAGCAGGCTCAAAGGGCTGAATGGCCTACTCCTGCTCCGATTTTCTATGTTTCTATGTTACACCAGTAATCAGCTAATGACAACAAGTATGGTTCTATATGCACTGTAGTAGACACATAGAATACCAGAATAATACAAGACAGAAAGAGGCTGTTGTGTGTGTGCTGGCTCATCGTTTGTACTATCCAATTGATTACATGACCTACTGCCACTACTGCAGCCCCCATACTGTGACCCATTATTGGTTATGTAATAAATCACCTTATCAGATACACCAGTTTGATAGCAAATGGTCTGTTCCTCCTGTGTTGGACTGTAACCTGACGTTGTGTGATTGTTAACTTTGTCCACTCCAATCCAACAGCAGCACCTCCACATCATGGCTAATGCTTGACTGTTGCAAAGCAGCCTTGAAAAGCTTCCAAATAAAATGAAAACAAATCACATTTTAAATCTTTTCTTTAAAATTCTCCAGTGTACTACTTGGAACACAGAATCACAGAGATGTTTGATGCAGAATAAGGCCATTCAACCCATTGTGCCTGCACCAGCTCGTTAAATGAGTATCATTACCCATCGCTAATCTCTTGCTTTCTCCCCTATACCTTGCATATTACTCTAATCCAAATAATTATAAAATGCTCTGTATCTAGCATTGTCCAGGAGATTAATTTGTAATTCTCACATCAACCCTGGAGGCTGACATGGGGTTAAACTTCCTCTCATCACTGCTTGTGAGGCTGTCTTGTGGATAGGAACCCTGTCTCTGAGACAGAGGCCTTGGATTCGAGTCTGATTCCAGGATTTGATGCATTCATAATGTGGCCAAATGGGTTGAGCATCACTCTGAAGATCCTTCTGACGGTCACCAAGGGCAGGCAGGAGGAGTAGGAGAGATTCCTGCCCAGCCATTGTGTACTCAGGTCTCTTCAGAACATGAACCTACAACCTGAGGAGAGAGTGCTACATCCTGAGCCACAGCTGACAGTACAACAGTACGTGTTGGTCAGATCTGTGAATGCTGCTGATTCCTGGAAAGAATATTGGACCCACCACCAACTCTGTCCCTCGCTCCAGCCAGACCATGGCAGATGGTGGAATTTGAATTCAATAAAAAATATCTGGAATTAAGATGCTAACAATGACCATGAATCCATTGTCAGTTGTCAGAAAAACCCATCTGGTTCACTAATGTCCCTTAGGGGAGGAAATTGCTATCCTTACTTGGTCTGGCCTACATGTGACTCCAGACCCACAGCAATGTGGTTCACACTTAACTGCCCTCTGAGCAGTTAGGGATCGGCAATTAATGCTGGCCGCTCCCTCATCCCATGAATGGGTTTTAAGAAAAGCTATAACATCCATGTAACAGTATATTTTGCCACAGTAAGTGGTAACACATTTCCCCTTTGTACATTATATACAGAAAAAGGACCATCTAAAATCATTTACTAGCAACTCTTGTGGGTGGCACAGTGGCACAGTGGTTAGCACTGCTGCCTCACAGCGCCAGAGACCCGGGTTCAATTCCCGCCTCAGGCGACTTATTGTGTGGAGTTTGCATATTCTCCCTGTGCCTGCGTGGGTTTCCTCCGGGTGCTCCGGTTTCCTCCCACAGTCCAAAAATGCAGGTCAGGTGAATTGGCCGTGCTAAATTGTCCATAGTGTTAGGTAAGGGGTAAATATAGGGGTATGGGTGGTTTGTGCTTCGGCGGGTCGGTGTGGACTTGTTTCCACACTGTAAGTAATCTAATCTAATCAATCTTCAGAAACAAAGCTGCACTCTTTAACTGCTTGATAGTTTCTCTCTATTACGGAGGCATTGCAATTTGCAATAATGTAAGAAAGGAAAAAGGAAGTAGAATTTGTGTGTGTGTGAGAGAGGGAGAGAGAGAGAGAGAGAGAGAGAGTGAGTGTGAGAGAGAGTGAGTGAAAAGGGAGTGGGAAATAGTGACAAGCCTCATTATGATGACATCCCATTGCAGCTGATGGGTGATGATGACAATGTCGCTGGGCTAGTAATTTAGAGAACTGGAGGCATTAGGAAACTTAATTTAAACTTTAAAACATTAGAAATAAATTGCAAGTTAATTATTAATGGTCATGAAGCTATTGGATTGTTGTAAATACCAATTAGGTTCACATGCCATGAGGGAACAAATCTGCTGGCCTGCCCATGGCATTGCAAAGTTGTTAACTCTTAACTGCCCTCTGAAATGGCCTTCCAAGCCACTCAGATATATTCAACTGCTACAGAGTGTGAGTGTAGACACTGTTGGGGTGCACCATCAATGAAGCTTCTCATCATCTTACCCCAGCACGTAAATTTATGTTCCCAATTACTAAGCCCCCCTGCTAGTGGCAGCACGTGAAGGAGACAAACCACCACCACCTTCTCACAGGTAATTAGAGGGGACAATAAATCCTGGCCATATTAGTAGTGTTTACGTTCCATGAATGTGGAAGAGATTACTTGGAGCAACAGGTCAGGTGAGGTCACAGTTTAAATAAAAATGACACCCATAAGCCATGTCATGAGTGCTCCTGGGCTCCTGGAATGATATAACCCCATTCAGACTCCTGGCAAAATAGTGATAAGTCAATAATATAATTTCTTAAAGCAAGCATTCTCTTTCATTGCAGTTGTCGATATGTGCAATACTGTGGAACATGGCTGTGAGTTCAAGTGTGTCAGCACTCCTGGGTCATATTTCTGCATCTGCCCCCCGGGAAGGCAACTGAACGAGGATGGGAAGACCTGTAATAGTGAGTTCTATTCCTGTCTGCACCCATTTGGTCTCCACTAGAATCTGTTTTCAGTGTGGTCTGCTGGACTGTGAACATAAGAGTTCCCAGCAGGAAGCTGTTCATGTCTATGCTGGTTATGTGAAACAGCTATTCAATTAGATCCACTCTACCTCTTCCTTTCCCAAAGCCCTGCACACTTTTACTTCACAGAGATAAATCCAGTTCCCTTTTAGAAATTAATATTGAATCTGCTCCCACCAAATCCAAAATCACAGCTCACTGCATCAACGAAGCTTCTCATTATCTCATCCCAGCACGGAAGTCTATGTTTCCCAATTCCAAGTCCCTGCTAGTAGCAACACTTTCTCTCCTGTCTGCCCTGTCTAAACTTCTTTACTTTTGTACAGCTCTCTTAAAACTCTCTATAACATTTTCAACTTACTTAACGGTTTAAAATGTACAGAAAATACTGTAAATGCTCAATAGGTCAAGCAGTGATTGTGAAGAGAGAGAAACAGGGCTAATGTTTCAGGTCTGTAGCCTGTCATCTTTCCTAGTCCAGGCAAAGTGGTCTGTTACTGAAACCCTTTCTACCTGATTGGGGTAAAAGAAGGTCGCACATGAAAGACCAATGAAGCAAGTGGCACTGCCTGCAAGTAGCTGCTCCAGAGTTCTCCACGTAGTGATCAGTGTTGGTACACTGCTCACAGAATTGATTTCCACTTCTGAAGTTGTATGGATTTCAGAGGCCCACACAGTGGAAAGAAAATTAGAGGGAAAACTGTTCCCTGGTCTTCTCCCTGTAACCGTGTTGTTTCTCCCTTATCTGATAATAACCCAACACCTCTTGAAAGCCTTGACTGAACTGGTCTCCAACACTATCTGAAGCAGCACACTCCAGATCCTAACCACTCACTGCATGAAAAAGTCTCCATTGCATTTTTTACCGATTACCTTAATCTTCATTCTCGATCCTTTCATCATTGGACATAGTTTTCTAACGGTAAGCCTATCTTCACACACACACACACATGTTTTTCCTTTTGGAGAACAGTGGAAGAGATGGAAGGATTTGCAGATTAACTAACCTGTCGATTCACCTCATGAGAACCCATCGAGTCGTAGAGATGTACAGCACGGAGACAGACCCTTTGGTCCAACTTGACAATACCAACCAGATATCCCAACCCAATCTAGTCCCACCAGCCAGCACCTGGCCCATATCCCTCCAAACCCTTCCTGTTCATTACTCATCCAGATGCCTTTTAAATGTTGCAATTGTATGAGCCTCCACCACTTCTTCTGGCAGCTCATTCGATACACACACCACCCTCTGCATAAAAAGTTGCCCCTAAGGTCTCTTTTTTATCTTTCCCCTCTCACCCTAAACCTATGCCCTCTAGTTCTGGATTCCCCAACACTGGAAAAAGCCTAGGCTATTCACCCTATCCATCCCCCTCATGATTTTATAAACCTCTATAGGGTCACCTCTCAGTATCCAAAGCTCCACAGAAAACTGCCCCAGACTCTCCCACCCCAGGGAAAAGACCTTGTCTATTTATCCTATCCATACCCCTCATGATTTTATAACCTCTGTAAGGTCACCCCTCAGCCTCCGACGCTCCAGGAAAAACAGCCCTAGCCTATTCAACCTCTCTCTATATCTCAAATCCTCCAACCCTGACAACATCCTTGTAAATCTTTTCTGAACCCTTTCAAGTTTCACAACATCCTTCCAATAGGAAGGAAACCAGAATTGCACGCAATATTCCAAATTCCTAACCATTCTCTTGTACAGCCGCAACATGACCTCCCAACTCCTGTACTCAATACTCTGACCAATAAAGGAAAGCATACCAAACGCCGCCTTCACTATCCTATCTACCTGCGACTCCACTTTCAAGGAGCTATGAACCTGGACTCCAAGGTCTCTTTGTCCACCAACACTCCCGAGGACCTTACCACTAAGTGTATACGTCCTGATAAGATTTACTTTCCCAAAATGCAGCACCTCGCATTTATCTAAATTAAACTCCATCTGCCACTTCTCAGCTCATTGGCCCATCTGATCAAGATCCCATTGTAATCTGAGGTAACCTTCTTCACTGTCCACTACACCTGCAATTTTGGTGTCATCTGCAAATTTACTAACTATATCTCTTATGCTCACATCCAAATCATTTATATAAATGATGAAAAGTAGTGGATCTAGCACCAATCCTTGTGACACTCCACTGGTCACAGGCCTCCAGTCTGAAAAACAACCCTCCACTACCACCTTTGAGCCAGTTCTGTATCCAAATGGCTACTTCTCCCTGTACTTCCAAGGGCTCTAACCTTGCTAACCAGTCTCCCATGGGGAACCTTGTCGAACGCCTTATTGAAGTCCATATAGATCACATCAACCACTCTGCCCTCATCAATCCTCTTTGTTACTTTTTCAAAAAACTCAATCAAGTTTGTGAGACATGATTTCCCATGTACAAAGCCATGTTGACTATCCCGAATCAGACCTTGCCTTTCCAAATCCATGTACATCCTGTCCCTCCAACAACTTGCCCACCACTGACATCAGGCTCACTGGTCTATAGTTCCCTGGCTTGTCCTTACCATCCCTGTAATAAGGACAGACCCCCCCCGGTGCTCACCTTCCACCCTACCAACCTTCGCATAAACCAAACCATCCGCCGACATTTCCGCCACTTCCAAACGGACCCCACCACCAGGGATATATTTCCCTCCCCACCCCTTTCCGCCTTCCACAAAGACCGTTCCCTCCGTGATACCTGGTCAGGTCCACGCCCCCAACAACCCACCCTTCCGTCCTGGCACCTTCCCCTGCCACCGCAGGAATTGCAAAACCTGCGCCCACACCTCCTCCCTCACTTCCATCCAAGGCCCTAAAGGAGCCTTTCACATCCATCAAAGTTTTATCTACACATCCACCAATATCATTTATTGTATCCGTTACTCCCGATGCGGTCTCCTCTACATTGGGGAGACTGGACGCCTCCTAGCAGAGCACTTTAGTGAACATCTCTGGGACAACCACACCAATCAACCACACCGCCCTGTGGCCCAATATTTCAGCTCTCCCTCCCACTCTGCCGAGGACACGGAGGTCCTGGGCCTCCTTCACCGCCGCTCCCTCACCACCGGATGCCTGGAGGAAGAACGCCTCATCTTCCACCTCGGAACACTTCAACCTCAGGGGATCAATGTGGACTTCAACAGTTTCCTCATTTCCCCTTCCCCCACCTCACCCTCGTTCCAAACTTCCAGCTCAGCACTGTCCCCATGACTTGTCCTACCTGCCTATCTTCTTTTCCACCTATCCACTCCAACCTTCTCTCTGACCTATCATCTTCATCCCCACCCCCACTCACCTATTGTACTCTATGCTATTTTCTCCCCACCCCCATCCTCCTCTCATTTATCTCTCCACCCCTTCAGGCTCAAGCCTGTATTCCTGATGAAGGGCTTTTGCCCGAAACGTTGATTTTATTGCTCCTCGGATGCTGCCTGAGCTGCTATGCTTTTCCAGCACCACTAATCCAGAATCTGGTTTCCAGCATCTGCAGTCATTGTTTTTACCTTGTTGATTTTTTCCTAAACAGTGGCACCACGTTAGCCAACCTCCAGTCTTCCGGCACCTCACCTGTGACTATCGATGATACAAATATCTCAGCAATTACTTCCCTCGCTTCCCACAGAGCTCTAGGTACACCTGATCAGGTCCTGGGGATTTATCCACTTTTATGCATTTCAAGATGGTCTACCTCATCAATGGGAGAATCGACGTTTCGGGCATTAGCCCTTCTTCCTGAAGAAGGGCTAATGCCCGAAACGTCGATTCTCCTGTTCCCTAGATGCTGCCTGACCTGCTGCGCTTTTCCAGCAACACATTTCCATCTCTGATCTCCAGCATCTGCAGACCTCACTTTCTCCTACCTCATCAATACTGACCAGGCATCCCAATCTGACTTAGACCCATTTGCCAGCACTTGGCCCATATTCCTGTAAACCCTTCCTATTCAGGTACCCATCCAGATGCCTTTTAAATGTTGTAATTGTACCAGCCTCCACTCCTTCCTTTGGCAGCTCATTCCATTCATGCACCAGCCTCTGTGTGAACAATTTACCCCTTAGGTCCTTTTTAAATCTTTCCCCTCTCACCTTAGAGCCGTGCCCTCTAGTTTTGGACTTTCCCACTCTCGGAAAAAAGACCTTGGCTATTCACCCTATCAATACCCCTCATGATTTTTTGAACCTCTATCACTCCTTCCAAGACTAACATGTCCTAGCTTAGAGTGGTGCAGGAATGCTGTTCATTTCTGATGAAGGACTTTTGCCCGAAACATTCATTTACCTGCTCCTTGGATGCTGCCTGACCTGCTGTGCTTTTCTAGCACCACTCTAATCTCGACTCTGATTTCCAGCATCTGCAGTCCTCACTTTTGCCTAACTTGTCCTAGCAGCCACTTGATCCTATAGGCTCTGACCAGCGGTAGGTACTCTACCAGATGACCACCAAAGATTATTACTGACAATCACCCTTTCTGCACAAAGATCTCTCTGATTATTCATCGAACACAAATTCCAATGAATCATCGGAGGAGGGTATGCCAATTTTGATCTTAGCCAATTTCCCAATGGTATCTTTCACTTATTAAGGGAGCATGCCCATGTGCGTATTCTGCATCCATTGAAATGGGCAATTGTCAATGAACTGTCTGAAGGAAGGAAGATCCTGGCAATATGCAATGGACATAAATTCTCATATCTAGCCCAGAGGGCAGCAAGGAGCAGAGCAGATCACACATTCATTATTGACCTACCTTGTCATCATCCCATTCCTTTCAATGAAAGAAAGGACTTTCATTAATGGCCTCCGTCATGTCCCAAATTGCTTTCCAGCCAAAGCAGTACCCTTGAAATGTAGTCGCTAATGTAATGCGGGAAACATGACAGCCAACTAATGCACCGCAAGATCCTAGACAGAACAATCCAAATATAAGCAGATAATTTGGTTTTAATGATGGAATTAAGGGATTATCATTGACCATGACAATTTCTCTGCTTAGATGTATTGCTCAAGACTCTTGTTGCACAGTGGTGGTGTCCCTACCTTTGAGCCAAAAGACCTGGGTTCAAGTCCCACTTTCCCCAGAGGCGTGTAATAACATCTCTGAACAAATTGATTAAAACACCTCAAAATAGTGCCCATGTTTAATGCCCAGCTTTGGTTTAATGTCTCATCCGAAAGTGGATACCTCTGACAGTTCTACAGAACCTCACCACACTGAGGTGTCAGCATTGATTCTGTGCTCAGGTCTCTTGAACAGGACTTGAGCGATACTGAGGGCCATGCCACTGAGCCACAGCTGATGGCATAACAGCGGGATGTACGTAAGTCAGGTCTGTGAAGAACATCAGTATCCTCTGACAATTTATCTTGGCCACAAAGACAAGTATTTCCCCCCATCCTGTTTGAAATTGTATTTTCGCCGACCAAAGATCAGGAGCTGAAGCCAAATTCACACTTCATGAATCTACCACATTCTTACCTTTGCCCAGAGAGACCTAACAACTGAGCATCAACCAGGCCCTCTGATTACACTTGGTGGTGCTCTAACTATTGAGTCTTTCAGGTGATCCCTTTCTCTACTCCCTAACCATTTCTTAACATTAACACAATTGTTTAATTTTTAATAGGATGCAGCAAGGCAAACATTGACCTGGCCTTTGTCATCGATGGGTCCAAGAGTGTACGACCTGAGAACTTTGAACTGGTGAAGAAGTTTGTGAACAACATTGTGGATGCCTTGGATATCTCCAGCCAGGGCACCCGCGTTGCCTTGGTGCAGTATTCCAGCCGCGTGCGCACTGAGATTCCACTGGGCACACACACGACCGCTGCGGCTTTGAAGAAAGCAGTGAACAATGTGGTGTACATGGAGAAGGGCACCATGACTGGACTCGCTCTCAAACACATGGTGGAGAACGTCTTCACTGAAGCAGGAGGTGCCAGACCTGGATCTCAGAGCCAGCCCCGGGTAGGCGTCGTGTTCACCGATGGCCGTTCTCAAGACAGCATCTCTGAGTGGGCCAAAAAGGCCAAAGACGCTGGTAAGATGCAGCGGGGACTTGTCCATCTGGAAAAGGGTCTAATTACAAATGAGGAGCTTTTCCATTCGTGAATTGTGACAAATTTTGTCAGCTTATCCTCTCCCCAAAAACCTTCTGGATACCACTCAAACCAAAACCAGTGAATTCATTCCCCTGGAGTTTGAAGATCCATTAGATCCATGTCCAGGGTACTGTACAGGATCTTTTTCACTCGTCTGAGAGGGTAGGTGAGGTTTTGGCGCCATTATCCATCTGAACAATGGTACCTGTGGCAGTGCAACACTCCCTTGGAAATGCACTGAGAACTCCAACCACAATTTGAGACCCTCAAGTCTCTGGTGCGAGTTCCAACCCATAACACACAGAATCATCTACATTTACAGTGGTGAAGCCAGCTGTATTGCCCAATCAAAAACGATCAGACCACACCTATCCCATTTTGAATTTACTTAATGATTGAGCTTCCATAAGCCTCTGGGTAGAGAATTCTAAAGATTCAGCCTTTGCCAGGGAAGAAATTCTGCCTCATTTCAGTCCTTGTCTTTTGTTCTGAGACTCTGTCCCCGGCTCTAAATCCCAAAGCCAGGAAAACATATTTTTGCAAATGAAAAAAGCGAGTTATCTTCAACTTGGGGCCAAAGGGTTAAAATTAAACTTCCTGCGACAAGACAAAGAATGATAGATTTGTCATTACTAACAACATCAAGAGATGTGGGGATAGTGTGGAAGCATGGCATTTGGGTCCAGAATGTCTTAACAGGCTGAATGGCCCATTCCTGTTTCTTTGTTCTTCTATTCTGAGATTCCCTGCAATGATATTGCAACCACCAAACTTATTTCTTGGACAAGAACCAATAAAACATTAGGACATTGCAGCATGTCCTTTTTATTGACTTCACATGGTGGGTGAAGGGTTCAGGAGTATCAAGTCATGTCAGAGGTTATTAAAACAGAAAGCCAACTTTAGAATAAAACAGAGAAGTTTACTTGCAGCTAGTATTTTAGATTCATGCATAAATGGGGGAGGCGATTGCTTGGTGGTATTATTGCTGGGTTGTTAATCCAGAGACCCAGGTAATGTTCTAGGAACCCCGGGTTTAAAGCCCCCATGGTAGATGGTGGAATTTGAATTCAAAGAAAAAAAGCTGGAATTAACAATCTAACGATGATCTTGAATCCATTATTGATTGTCAAGAAAAACCCATCTGCTTCACTCAAGTCCTTTCAGGAAGGAATCTGCCCTCCTTACCTGGTCTGGTCTATATGTGACTCCAGACCCACAGCAATGTGGTTGACTCTTAACTGCCCTCTGGGCAATTAGGGATGGACAATAAATGTTGGCTTAGCCAGTGACACCCTCATCCCATGAAAGAATAAATAATAATTGCATGAATTTTACTGCTATTATCTAGAGTAGCAGATCTAAAGTTTGTCAGAATATGTGATAAAAGCAAGGATTGAATAAAAGGTTAACAAGGAAAAATTAGAATATGAGAAAAGGCCAGCTAGAAATATACCAACTGATGGTTAGATATACTGTATCTCCAAAAAGGGAAGAGTTATCAAAATTCATGGTAGTTCTGTAGAATCTGATTTTGGGGTATTATTATTATTGGAAATAAGGTAATTGCAGATGAACGGAACAAGGATTTTGCATCAGTCTTCACAATAGATAACATGAGTAACACCCCATCAGCAATGATAAGTCAAAAAGAGGAAATTGAGAGGCAAGTTCAGGAAAATTACAGTCACCGAAGAAATGGGACTGAAGAAATTGTTGGAGCTGTGAGTTGACAAGTGCTTGGGTCCCGATGGATTTCATCCTCAGGGGTCATTAATGAAGTGGCCAGTGAGAGAGTTAACGGTTGCATTTTATTTCAGATTTGGGGAATTGCTGCATAAGCTAAAGGTGCATGGAATTATGGGTAATGTATTAGCATGGGGAAAGGATTGGTTAACTAATAGTAAACAAAAGGTAGGGATAAATTAATGTTTTCTGGTGTCAATCAGTGGTTCAAGGTGTACCTCAGGGATCAGTGTTGGAACTGCAATTGTTTACAATTTACAGAGATGGGAACTAAACGTAGTGTGTCAAAGTTTGCAGATGACACTAAGATGAGTGGTAGAGCAAAGTGTGCAGAGGACACTGAAAACCTGCAGAGGGATATAAATAAGTTAAGTGAGTAGACAAGGATCTGGCAGATGGAGTACAATGTTGGTAAATGTAAGGTCATCCATTTTGGTATTAATAACTGCAAAATGGATTATTATTTAAATGGTGAAAAATTGCAGTATGCTGCTGTGCAGAGGGACCTGGGTGTCCTTGTGCATAAATCACAAAGCATTGGTTTCCAGGAGCAGCAGGTAGTTAAGAAGGCTAATGGAATATTGTCTTTCATTGCTAGAGGGATGGTGTTTAAACAAGGAGGTAATGCTGCAGCTGTGAAGGGTGCTGGTGAGGCCACAGCTGGTGTAGTGTGTACAGTTTTGGTCTCTTCCTTGAGAAAGGATGTACTGGCAGTGAAAGTGATACAGAGGAGGTTGACTATGTTGATTCCAGAGTTGAGAAAGTTGGGTTATGAGGAGAGATTGTTGTAGATTGGGACTATACTCATTAGAACTTAAAAGAGTGGGGGGGGGGGAAATCTTATAAAATTGTGGAGAGTTTAGAGAAGATAGTAGCAGGGAGGTTGTTTCCACGGGCGAGTGAAATAGAACTGGGGGCATAAACCCAAAATAAAGGGGAGCAGATTTAGGACTGAGTTGAGGAGGAACTTTTTCGCCCAAATGGTTTTGAATCAGTGGGATGCCCTGTCCAGGGAAGCAGTTGAGGCTATCTTATTGGATGATTTTAAGTTAAGGGCAGATAGATTTTTGAACAGTAAAGGAATTGAGGGTTATGGTGAGAGATATTTATGGTAGGGATATGGTGAGAGATATTTATGGTGAGGGTTATGGTGAGAGATATTTATGGTAGGGATATGGTGAGAGATATTTATGGTGAGGGTTATGGTGAGAGATGTTTATGGTGAGGGTTATGGTGAGAGATGTTTATGGTGAGGGTTATGGTGAGAGATGTTTATGGTGAGGGTTATGGTGAGAGATGTTTATGGTGAGGGTTATGGTGAGAGATATTTATGATGAGGGTTATGGTGAGAGATATTTATGGTGAGGGTTATGGTGAGAGATATTTATGGTAGGGATATGGTGAGAGATATTTATGGTGAGGGTTATGGTGAGAGATGTTTATGGTGAGGGTTATGGTGAGAGATATTTATGATGAGGGTTATGGTGAGAGATATTTATGATGAGGGTTATGGTGAGAGATGTTTATGATGAGGGTTATGGTGAGAGATATTTATGATGAGGGTTATGGTGAGAGATATTTATGATGAGGGTTATGGTGAGAGATATTTATGATGAGGGTTATGGTGAGAGATGTTTATGGTGAGGGTTATGGTGAGAGATATTTATGGTGAGGGTTATGGTGAGAGGGAGGGTAAGTGGAGCTGAGTTCACGAAAAGATCAGCCATGATTTTATTGAATGGGGGAGCAGGCTCAAAGGGTCAGATGGTCTACTCCTGCTCCTAGTCCTTATGTTCTTATGAATTCTATCTGACCTCAGTTCTGGGCTACTTAGGGATGAGCAATAAATATTGCCAGTGGCACCCACATCCTATAAAAGGATAATATATAGACTTAAAGAGAGAGACACTTACAAACATATAGACTCACTCTCATTGGACATCTAATGAGCTTTGTTGCCTAGGTCCCTTTGCCTGTGGTTAATGAATGATATATTCCTTATTGCTATTCACCCTTGCAGGGATCACTATGTACGCTGTTGGTGTCGGTAAGGCAGTGGAAGACGAACTGCGAGAAATTGCATCTGAACCAGTTGATCAACATTTCTTCTATGCTTCAGACTTCAGCATCATTGATCAAATCGCTGAGAACCTAAAAGTGAACATTTGTGAGGGTATGTCTCTGTAGCCTTTTTGTTTGTTTCAATAACTAAATAGGTATTGATGAATCAGTTAATCTCTTCCTGCCTGTGACATCTTTGTGTACATCAGAAACAAAAACGGTCTGCGGCTGCTGGTAACCTGAAATAAGAGTAGAAAGTGCTGGAGAAACTCAGCAGATCAGGCAGCATCTGTGGAGGAAGAAACAAAGTTAGCATCACAAATCACATTTAACTTTGAAAAGTCATAGCAGACTCAAATGCTAACCCTGTTTCTCCCTCTACAGATGTTGTACAGACCTGCGGAGTTTCTCCAGCACTTTCTGTTTTTGTATAAATTGGGATTCCTGTTCATGGTTAAAATAGAAAGCAGGAAAATACTTGAGTATTCTATTGCCTTTTTCACTTTGTTAATTACTGAATTGTCACTGAAACATTGCTAGACAATTAGTCCTGTGTGCCCTTACCTATTGCCCTCAGTTTTCTTTTTGTTCCCGACCCCTTCACTCTCTCTCAACCCGGAAACCAAGACTAGCAACTTTAATCAAGCTGTTTCTATATGTCACAGTAACTGCTGACAGAAATACAGCAAGGATGGGATTAATATCACACCGGCAGTAAAGTTACAACGTCAGAGCTGCAGTACCTGCAGTGAGGAAATTCCTAGATAGAAACAAGAAACAGGAGTAGGCCATTTGAGCCTGCTCCCCCATTCAATATGGTCACGGCAGATCATCCAACTCAGTCCCCTGTTCCTGCCTTCTCCTCATACTCTTTGATCCCTTTACTCTCAGACCTAATTCCTTCTTGAAAACAGTCAATGTTTTGGCCTCAACCACTTTCAGTACCAGTAAATTCCACAGGCTTCCTACTCTCTGCGTGGAGATATTTCTCCTCATCTCAGTCCTAAACGGCCCACCCTGTATCCTCAAACTGTCAACCACTGGTTCTGGATTCCCTAGTCATTGGGAACATCCTTCCTGTGTTAATCTTGTCTAGTCCTGTTAGAATATTTTTAGGTTTCAGTGAGATCTCCTGTATCCTTCTAAATTCCAGTGAATATAGTCCAAACCAATAAATGACCGGGCGGCATGGTAGCTCAGTGGTTAGCACTGCTGCCTCACAGCACCAGGGACCTGGGTTTGATTTCAGCCTCGGCTGACTGTCTGTGTGGAGTTTGCATGTTCCACCCGTGTCTGCGTGGGTTTCCTCCGGGTGCTCCGGTTTTCTCCCACAATCCAAAGATGTGCAGGTCAGTTGGATTGGCCACGCTAAATTGCTCACAATGTTAGGTGCATTAATCAGGGGAAAATATAGGTTTGGGGAATGAGTCTGGGTGGGTTACTCTTCGGAGGGCCAGTGTGGACTTGTTGGGCCGAAGGGCCTGTTTCCACACTGTAGAGGACTTCATTCAGTAACTGGGAAGATTTATACCATGGAGTTTCACAGGAAGAGGACAAGTTTGCCCGTTGAGCTCATGTCAATGCACAACTTTGGGTGCAATAAGACCACAAATTTATCCTGCTGAATTATACATTCAAGTGGAGCTCAGCTCCCAGTGTTGACCGTGCTTAGTCAACCCAACTCAAACCCCGAAAAGGATAAAAGTTTACCAATTCAATCTCAATGAATGAGTACAACAGATTTGTGAGTCTGCCTGTTGCACTTATTTATTTATTTATATATCTTTAGAATATCTGCTGTCTTTAGTGCACATAAGAGATCCCATTCAAAGAATAATGGAACCCCCTAGATCATGACAAGTAATAATTCTTTGACCAGCAACATGCAAACATATTATACAGCCGTGCTGATTGTGGGATCTTGCTGTGCTCAACTTTACAACCACGTTAGCTCCAACTTCAAAAGGAACATCATCGGTGGCAAGCACTTTGGAACAAAGATTCTATATAAAGGTAATTCTTTTTTCTTTCAGAGGAAGTGACTGGACAGGAGACGATTAAAGATCCATGTGCTTGTGAAACCCTTGTAGCATTCCAACAGGACACATTATCGTTGTTAGAAGAATTCTCTCAAAAACATATCCTTTTCTCCATGGAGTGAGCGCTGCTGTTCAATTCCCATTGTTGTCATCACATCTGGCATTCTAGATATCTGGCCAACCAACAAAGCAGTGAAGTTAATGTTAAGATACAATGAGGATTGATGAGGGCAGAGCGGTAGATGTGATCTATATGGACTTCAGTAAGGTGTTCGACAAGGTTCCCCATGGGAGACTGATTAGCAAGGTTAGATCTCATGGAATACAGGGAGAACTAGACATTTGGATACAGAACTGGCTCAAAGGTAGAAGACAGAGGGTGGTGGTGGAGGGTTGTTTTTCAGACTGGAGGCCTGTGACCAGTGGAGTGCCACAAGGATCGGTGCTGGGCCCTCTACTTTTTGTCATTTACATAAATGATTTGGATGCGAGCATAAGAAGTACAGTAGTAAGTTTGCAGGTGACACCAAAATTGGAGCTGTAGTGGACAGTGAAGAGGGTTACCTCAGACTACAACAGGATCTTGACCAGATGGGCCAATGGGCTGAGAAGTGGCAGATGGAGTTTAATTCAGATAAATGTGAGGTGCTGTATTTTGGGAAAGCAAATCTTAGCAGGACTTATACACTTAATGGTAAGGTCCTAGGGAGTGTTGCTGAACAAAGAGACCTTAGAGTGCAGGTTCATAGCTCCTTGAAAGTGGAGTTGCAGGTAGATAGGATAGTGAAGAAAGTGTTTGGTATGCTTTCTTTTATTGGCCAGAGTATTGAGTACAGGAGTTGGGGGGTCATGTTGTGACTGTACAGGACATTGGTTAGGCTACTGTTAGAATTTTGCATGCAATTCTGGTCTCCTTCCTATCAGAAAGATATTGTGAAACTTGAAAGCGTTCAGAAAAGATTTACAAGGATGTTG
Source organism: Chiloscyllium plagiosum (assembly GCF_037043375.1). NCBI lineage: Eukaryota > Metazoa > Chordata > Chondrichthyes > Orectolobiformes > Hemiscylliidae > Chiloscyllium > Chiloscyllium plagiosum. The sequence goes on from NW_028270153.1 coordinate 11,238,050, forward strand.
CCAGGGTTGGAGGATTTGAGCTATAGGGAGAGGCTGAACAGGCTTGGGCTGTTTTCCCTGGAGCGGTATAGAGGTTTACAAAATTATGAGGGGCATGGATAGGGTAAATAGGCAAAGTCTTTTCCCTGGGGTCAGGATGTCCAGAACTAGAGGGCATAGGTTTAGGGTGAGAGGGAAAGATATAAAAGAGACCTGAGGGGCAACTTTTACAGGCAGAGGGTGGTATGGGTATGGAATGAGCTGCCAGAGGAAGTGGTGGAGGCTGGTACAATTGTAACATTTAAGAGGCATTTGGATGGGTATATGAATAGGAAGGGTTTGGAGAGATTTGAGCCGGGTGCTGGCAGGTGGGACTAGATTGGGTTGGGATATCTGGTCGGCATGGACAGGTTGGACTGAAGGGTCTGTTTCCATGCTGTACATCTCTATGACTGTATACGAGACATTGAGAGACAGATCCCTCACACAAGTGGAATGTGCTATTTTTGTATTTTATAACTGAGACTGCAAGGTGAAGAAGCCATGGTGTGGGATATAATGAACATTGACAGTGCTGGAAAAGGAATGAACCAGTTTAAGATGGGGTGAGTTAAGCAATAGCTCATATAGGTTTGAAATGCCTGAAAGGATCGACAAACTTCAGATTTAGGAGTTGAATGTTGTTGAAAAGAAAGACATTGGCCAGGAGTTTTAGGATGGAGGGCTTCTCTTTTTTTGGAATGATTGACTGGTGGTTTGGTTCCCCACCATCTCCTCACTCAGGACCCTCCCACCTCAGAAAGCTACATGTCCCTCTTCCCATCAGTACTTGAGGCTACAGTGGACAGATCTAGGAATACAAGCAGTCCTCCAGAGAGTCTAAGTCCTAGGAGCCTAGGATTAGTGCAACCATAGGAGATGGGAGAAATGAATATTTTGGATCAATATTTACAATGGAGAAAGACATAGAGGCTAGGGAACTCAGAAAATAATTGTTGCTGTCTTGAAATCAGTTCACATTACAGAAGAGGGGGTACTGGAGGTCTGAAAAAACATAAATCTGAATAAATCTCTGGGACAAGTGTATCCCAGGATATTGTGGGAATCTATAGAAGAAATTGTGGGGCCCCTAGCAGAGATGTATGTATCATCAACAGCCACGAATGAGGTGCTGGAAAACTGGAAGGTGGCTAATGTTGTGCCTTTATTTAAGAAAGGCTGTAAGGAGGAGGCTGGAATGATAGACCTGTGAATCTCACATCAATGGTGGGTAAGTTGTTCAAGGGATTCTATGACATTGGATTTACATGCATTTGGAAAAGCAAGGATTGATTAGGGATATTTAGTATGGCTCGTGCATGGGAAATTGTGTCTCACAAATTTGATTTGTCATGTCCTCAAAAAACTCAAAGATGAATGAAGGCAAAGTAGGTAGATGTTGTTTTCATGGACTTTAGCAAAGCATTTGACAAGGTTCTGCATGATAGACTAGTTAGTTAAATTAGATCACTCAAAGAAAGTTTGCCAACTGGATACAAAATTGGCTTGATGATAGGAGACAGAGGGTAGTGTTGATGGCGGGTTGTTTTCCAGACTGAAGGCCTGTGATCAGTAGAGTTCAGCAAGAATTGGTGTGGGGTCCACTGTTGTTTATCATTTATATAAACAACTTGGATGAGAATTTTATAAGCATGGTTAGAAAGTTTGTGGATGACACCAAAATTGGTGCTATTGTCGACAGTGAAGAAGGTTGTCTAAGATTACAAAGGGATCACTTGGGCCAATGGGCTGAGGAATGGCAGATGGAGTTTAATTTGGATAAATGTGAGGTGGTGCATTTTGTTAAGACGGACATGGACAAGGCTTATGCAGTTAATGGTAGGGCCTTGGAAAGTGTTGTCAAACAGACAGACCTAGGAATTCAGGTACATAGCTCTTTGAAAGTTGCATCACAGATTGACAGGGTGGTGAAGAAGGTGCTTAGCACTCTTGCCTTCATTGTTCAGACCACTGAGTTGGATGCCATGTTGCGGTTGTACAGGATGTTGGTGAAGCCACTTTTAGTGTTGTGTATAGTTCTGGTCACCTAGCTATAGGAAGGATAGAATTAACTTGGGGAGGGTTCAGCAGAGATTCACAAGGATATTGCTGGGATTGGAGGGGTTGAGTATAAGGAGAGTTTGGATAGGCTGGAACCTTTTCACTGGAGCTTAGGAGGCTGAGAGGTGACCTTACAGAGGTTTTAAAAATCATGAGGGGCATGGATAAGTTCTTTTCCCTAGGGTGGGAGAGTTGAAAGATAGAGGCTATGTTTTTAAGGTGAGAGGAAAAAGATTTAAAAGGGATCTGAGGGGCAACCTTCTCAAACAGGGTGGTTGGTATGTGGAATGAACTGTCAGAGGAATTGGTAGATACAGGTACAATTACAATATTTAAAAGACATTCATACAGGTACATGAATAGGAAAGGTTTAGAAGGATATAGGCCAAATACAGGCAAGTGGGAGTAGTTTAGTTTGGGAAACTTGGTTGGCATGAACATATTGGGCTGAAGGGTTTGTTTCCATGGTTTATAACTCTACAGCTCTATTAGGTAAGTGTGAGAAGGATGGATGAGCCCATGAGGGTTTTGATGAAGAGTTCAAGGGGGTATGGATGGGTCACTTTGTGGCCTTTCCCCATTCTCCGCCACTGCCCCAACATTTTCCTTCCCAGTCATTGATCTCCTCCTGCCAGCCTGATAATTGAGGTTGGGTGAGGGGTGAGTGGGAAATGGTCTTGAATGTTTATTAAAAGGCTATAAGAGGTCCATGGGCTGGCTAGGACCTCACCTGTCCCACTATAAAATTGAGGAGATGCTGAGATCGATGGAAGGCTGGAGGGAAGGCCATCCAAGGAAATTTCCAGTTCCCCTGCTACCCTCAACGCCAACCCACCCACTCCCCTACCCTCCCTCCCTCCCAACAATCAACTACAAACCAGGACATGGAATTCTGCCCATGCTACCAAAGCATTTCATTCCGGTGTAATCAGGACAAATGCAAGAATGCCAAATTTCAAATGTCCACAATTTATGCCACAGGAGTAGTGAGTGCTGGTTTATTGGTTGGCAAGTCAACATTGAATGGACAAGGTTTTGCAATGGGGAACGCAAACTCCCCAAGCTTTTGGGTAATTCAAAAAAGATGCAAATCTTAATATTTTCCTCTTATGTACAGAGATCAGGTCCCTGGAAAGGAACTTATATTGCTTCTATTATCATTATGTGCAGAATTGTTTTTCTTCCTTTAGTTGTTCATGTAATTATTATCACACTCTGTTTCTCAAGTGCTGTCAAATCACAGAATGATATCACCAACTGTAGACTTCAGTATAGGTTAGAAGTACTCCGGGTATGAAGGAATTAGGATATGAGATAAAGTGAGGAGTCTTCAGTGCAGAGTGGGTATAGAGAAGGAGACCATGTTAGATAATGAAGATAATGACAAACCTAAACTAAAATTCCAAGTAACAGTAGCCACATCCACACCATGTAAAAACCTAAAATGCTTATATTTTGGAAGCTAGAGGGCGAATGTTTCTAATCCATTAGAAGCCAATGATCACAAGTTACCTTGTAATAATTTAACAGACCAATAATTTTAACTCTGGGAGCAATAGCATAGTGGCTATATTATTGGGCCAATGATCCATTATCCTGGATTAAGACTGTGAAACTGTCATCAAACCTTTGTAGGAAAGAACATCTGCTGTCCTTAGCTAGCCTGGTTTACCTGTGACTCAAAACTCACAGCAATGTGATTGGCTCTTAATAGCCCTCTGAAATGGCCAAACAAACCAACCAAATCAAGGACGATTTAGGGACAGGCAATGAATGTTGACCCTCCCAGTGAATCCCACATCCCATGAAATAATGGACTAGATGGGCTGAATGGCCTGATCCTGTGCTGTGCATTCTCTGCCATTATTGTCTGTGGTTACCATTCAGTTTTGTTCCTGATGACGACATGGGATCTTCCTTGACCTGAGACACTGGCCCAGATGACAGGAAAGTTGGATGATTTGGAAAACAGGTTGCCAAAGGCAGTGAAATAAAATGTGAACATAAAACTCACCATCATCATTGCACCATCCGAGGTGTTCCTGCGTCACTAAAGTTAATTTAGCTTTTTGTGTTATTGTCTCATTTTCTGGGTGTTTTTTTTATAAAAGAAGATATTCATTTAGGACGCGATTTTCCACTGCTTTGAGCGATTTAACAGCAAAAGACCATTTTTATAAGATCATTTTACAAGATGTATATCTTTCCACTTTTTATATTAAACTTGCGCATGCAGTAAGAACTCCCAATATTTTGTTTAAAAATATAGGTGTCTAAAACTGCACGTTATTTAAAAGGAATTATTAAAGTTCAGCGGGTCAGTGCAGGCAACAGTGAACCATTGACGGAGGGTAATGGAAATATACAGTAGGTTTTGTCAACAAACTTGTATTCAGGGCGCTGGAGAGTGAAAGGAAGGACTGGTGGAAAACAAAACTGAAAATGCATGGGAGATCTGATCAGCTTCTCACTGGAAACAACTGGTGAGAGGCTAATCATATTGAGAGTCAGTGAAAGAGCAGATAATCCTGCCCCACAACAGTGCCTTGGACCTAGACAATTCTCATCCATCAGCCCCATCCCAACCTCGCAAACTCCTAAATTAAGCTAAACGTGAAACAGAATGAAAACCCACAGTGACTAAAGAGGAAGAAATGCTGCTAAAATTCCTCTCCAACCTGCTTTAGAGAATGACAGCTATAGACCCAGTGTTACATGATTTGATCTCTGCCCCCAGCTCCCTCTTGAAGTTTCACTCAGCATCAACAATGTGCATTTCTATAGCACCTTTAATGTGATTAAAAACTCAGTGTGAATAAGAATAACAAAATAGGAGTATGAGAAATTATTCAGTTACTCAAGCCTGTCCTGCCTCAAAACAAGATTGTATCTAATCTGTATGTAATCCACTTTGCCACTCTATTCTCAATTAATTACCTTATTATCCAAACATCTACTGATCTCAGTCTTCAAAATGCTCAATGACTGAGCATCCACCGCTTTCGGGGGGTGAAGAATATTAAAGATTCGCCAGTCTCTTGAGAAAGAAAATTCTCCACATCTCAGTCCAGAAACATCAGCCTTCTTAATCTGAAACTGTGACTCAATGCTAAACTTCCCACCTCTCAGATCCCACGCTGACATCACCCTTAAGAATTTTATGTGCTTCAATGTGATTACCTCTCGTTCTTCTAAATTCTTGGTATTATAGGCCTAGTTAGTTTTCATATGTATGCTGGTAACACCCGGTTCTACCTCACTATCACCTCTCACAACTTCTCCACTTCTGCTAAATTGCCTTCTCATAGGGCAATCTCCTGACCAGGAATCAGTCCACTGGCCTTTCATTGCACACCCTCTAAGGCAAGTGCAGTATATCCTCCCTTGGATAGAGAAACCAAAGCTGTAAACAGATGAAGGGTTTATATCTGAAACACCAGCTCTTCCTGTTTTCTTTTCTCAGGATAGCTGACAGGCTTACTGTGCATTTTCTGTTTTTGTCATAGTTTTCAGACACATAGTTACCATCATTTTACAAGAGTGTCTGTGTTTGGTCTGTTGGACACATAGGGGGAGTGGGGTTATTTTAACATTGGCAGTGTGTGAGATATCAAAACATATATTGAATTGCCCACCCATTATGTGCCACACTAAATTCTTATTCCCACTGACAACCTCAGATAGAACAATTGGATAATTGGCCTTTGATCTTTTTTACACCATTGGTCAAGATAGTTTATTACTCTAGTGTGTCCTGTTGAATTGAGACAAATTTCTGAGGGCTCTTGTAATGCAGTGGGAGTGTCCCTGCTTCTGATGTACATCATTACCAACTTTGAGCAGGTTGATTAAAACTATCTACTCCATCAGCCAATGTTAAAATTGCCCCTCTCAAATGCAATATAAGATGTACAGCAGGTTCCTGTGTCAGGAATAAACGAAAAACACAGAAATCTATGATAGGACTTAACTATAACTTTTCATGGTTAATAAAGACAATCTATTTCATTAAATAAAAAAATGTGCAATAAACAAAACAAATGTTTTGTCCCATTGACAATCTCATTGGTTACCAGCTCAAGTTTGAGTTGGAGTCTTTGTCAGAAATTATTTGCAGGAATTTGTGTTTTTCCCCCACAGAGAAAATAATTTTCAAAGAGGTTTTCAGGGTTACATTGGATATAAGGCGCCAAAGCAGAAAATGTCAGCCATAGTTTGTGTGCATATGTGTTTCTGTGTGTACGTGTGTGTGTGTGTCTGTGTGTACGTGTGTGTGTGTTTCTGTGTACGTGTGTGTGTGTGTACGTGTTTCTGTGTACTTGTGTGTGTGTCTGTGTGTACGTGTGTGTGTTTCTGTGTACGTGTGTGTGTCTGTGTGTACGTGTGTGTGTGTCTGTGTGTACGTTTGTGTGTTTCTGTGTGTACGTGTGTGTGTGTCTGTGTGTACGTGTGTGTGTTTCTGTGTACGTGTGTGTGTGTTTCTGTGTGTACGTGTGTGTGTGTTTCTGTGTGTACGTGTGTGTGTTTCTGTGTACGTGTGTGTGTGTTTCTGTGTATGTGTGTGTCTGTGTGTACGTATGTATGTGTCTGTGTGTACGTGTGTGTGTTTCTGTGTACATGTGTGTGTTTCTGTGTACGTGTGTGTGTGTCTGTGTGTACGTGTGTGTGTGTCTGTGTGTACGTGTGTGTGTGTTTCTGTGTGTACATGTGTGCGTTTCTGTGTACGTGTGTGTGTGTCTGTGTGTACGTGTGTGTGTGTCTGTGTGTACGTGTGTGTGTCTGTGTGTACGTGTGTGTGTTTCTGTGTACGTGTGTGTGTTTCTGTGTACGTGTGTGTACGTGTGTGTGTCTGTGTGTACGTGTGTGTGTTTGTACGTGTGTGTGTGTCTGTGTGTACGTGTGTGTGTGTTTCTGTGTACGTGTGTGTGTGTTTCTGTGTACGTGTATGTGTGTGTCTGTGTGTACGTGTGTGTGTGTTTCTGTGTACGTGTATGTGTGTGTCTGTGTGTATGTGTGTGTGTGTTTCTGTGTACGTGTGTGTGTGTCTGTGTGTACGTGTGTGTGTGTACGTGTGTGTGTGTGTACGTGTGTGTGTGTTACAATGACCATAAATGTGACTTTCACCTCTGGTGTTATCCCCGTCCCAAGCATTTCGCCCATTTCTCATCTACATGCTGCCCCTTGGTGACACTATCTGAAATCAGTGTCAGTTTTCACACATTCTCTGGTGACACTCAATCCTACCTCGCCAGCACTTTACCCAACTCCTCCATTCTTGCTGAATTAACTGCCAATCAGATTACAGCCAACATTGGATCAGCTGAAATGATCACCAATTAATTATTGAGAAGTTTGAAGCCATTGTTTTCAGTCCCACTCCAAACTCTGATCCTCAGCTACCGAGTCTAAACCTTACAGTCAACAGTCTGCGATTAAGCCAGTCTGTTCATATCTTCATGTCACACTGGATCCAACGCTGATCTCTGACATCATGCACATACCACTACCAATTATTTTGTCTTCCCGAATATCAATCAATTTCATGTATCTCAATGAAACCTCATTCATACCTTCATTATCTCTGACCTCAATTGATTCAACACATTCCTGGCTGGTCTGCCATATTTGACCCTCTATAAACTCGAGGCCATTCAAAACTCTGCTATTTCTCCCAGTGCTCACCAAACTTTGCCTTCTGTTCAAGTAACTGTTTGTCTTCAACAGGGTGTTTTTTACTTGATACTGCAAAACATATGTTACCTTCCCTAACGTAAAAAACTGAGCATTGATATTGTGGTATTGAAGAATTTGACTGACATTTATTACAACTAGCTATTTCTATCAACATCATGCTCTTCAGTGATCATGAGTGCCTGAGCTAATGTTAAGCTATTAGGTTATAACAGAGGGACTTCATTTCAGAGGATGTAATACTCCAAATGGTCCCACAGAAGAGGCAATGTGAGATCTTTATACCCAAAGGTCATGTGCTATGAGTCAGGGATGACGCCATGAGCATGCCTCATAACTGTGTACTAACGTACTTATCATGAAACACAATACAAGATCCCCCTCTTTCTCGCAAAGATAAAAATTTATCCCAGATAGTACATAGCCACGTTTGTCAATTTGAACATTATACACAGAGGTGAAATTGACTAACTGATATTTCAAACCTCAAGTAACACTTTAGAGATTTGACAATTCACCCTGATCCAGTGATTACATACCTGTCTGGAGAGATACGTGTTGCCCTTTATTGCATTTGTTTAACCATTTTGGCTGTCTTGATTAGATTAGATTAGATTACTTACAGTGTGGAAACAGGCCCTTCGGCCCAACAAGTCCACACCGACCCGCCGAAGTGTATACCTCCCAGACCCATGCTCCTACATTTACCCCTACACCTAACACTACGGACAATTTAGCATGGTCAATTCACCTAACCTGCACATTTTTTGGATTGTGGGAGGAAACCGGAGCACCCGGAGGAAACCCACGCAGACACGGGGAGAATGTGCAAACTCCACACAGAGAGTCGCCTGAGGCGGGAATTGAACCCGGGTCTCTGGCGCTGTGAGGCAGCAGTGCTAAACACTGTGCCACCATGCCGCCCACTTGCTGCTTGCTGCTGATTGTTCTCACTCAGATCAGCACACAATCATCAATGTCAAAATTTGGAAATGCCGATGTTGGACCGGGGTAAATCACAAAACTTTTGTTTTAAAGTTGCATTCTCAGATTAACTGTAACAATTGGTGTAACATATTGTCTCACTAACACCAATTGTTACAGTTAGCCTGATAATGCAACTTATATAAGAAAAGGTTTTGTGATTTACACATGAAAGAAGTGAAATTATCATAGTATTCGAACAGATGAAAGACTCAACAAACAATCAAGGTATTTTTCAATGTATAATTTCAGTTACATCACACTATAAATGTTTGCTATAAATACTGTGTCTTACAATTGTGTCCTCCACAACCACCTGATGAAGGAGCGTTGCTCCGAAAGCTAGTGTGCTCCCAATTAAACCTGTTGGACTATAACCTGATGTTGTGTGATTTTTATCAATGTCAAAGCAATCCTACTCACATGCTTTGTGTTGTACCTTGATCTGAGTGAATTTGTTGCTTTGCGAGATAGCCCCGCAATCAATAATGATCTAGACTGGTTGCGTACTTTAGAACTCTTTTCTCGTATACCAGTATTGGATTTGGATTTCAGACTTGCATTCTTACCAGTGTGGGGTTTTGGGAGCTCTCCAGTTGCACATTTGTCATATTTGTCTTTCATTCTCCTCTATCCTATGTTCCAAAGTCTCGGACGGTTAATGAATTGGTTGCTGGCCATGGTTGTTGACACTGGCTCCCTGAGTAAGCTATGCTGGAGAGGATAATCCTTTTCGAAAAGCACCACAGGTCAAACAGCATCAGAGGAGCAGGAGAATCGACATTTCGGCAGGACCCTTCATCAGATCCTGATCCAAAATGTCGACTCCCCTGCTCCTCTGATGTTGTTTGACCTACGCTGCCTTTTCCAGCTCCACACTTTATTGATTCTGAATTTCCAGCAACTGCAGTCCTCACTATCTCCAGGGTAATCCTTTTCCCATTGGATTGTTTAAAAATGCAAAAATCTTGCTTCGTTGCTCAATGCTTAATAATCATTAATTTATCATTGATCATTGATCATAGGTTCTGCTTGACTGTTTGAGCATGAATGTGGGATGACAGTATGTAGGGGGTCACTCTGGACTAAGTACATTTCTTGAAACTGTTTGCTAGTGTTTGTGATCCATTGTCTGACGCTATCTATTTTGGGATACTGAATAAACTGTAAGTAACCCTCACCTTGTCAGCAATAAGCAGGTTTGTTGTGTTGCTTAGTTGTCAAACAATGAGAAATTTACAAAAGTGATCCATCACAAGGCTGTCGTCTTGCCTATGCACTGTGAGTAGAACCATTTCTACTTTCATCTATGGAGTAGATGGAACATGTGGATGTAGATTCCCTGTCCCATGGGGATTGGTATGTTTGGCCCATTTTGCATGCATTCACAAATCATTGTATATCCTGATTTATCCCTGGTCACTTCCATGATAAACGTATTGTGTGTTCAATACCCACATGTCCCTGGTATAACATGGTCATAATATTGTGGCATAATGCTTTTGGTTTAAGAACTGGTTTGAATTAAAAATGTCTTATTGTGATAAATTACATTTGTCACTGTATGGCCAAACTGAACAGATTTTCTCAGGTACTTGTTTAATACTGCCGGGCCATCCCTGGATAATGACCTTATGCAAATCTTATCATTGCTTATCATTGGCAGTTTTTGATTGCAATTGTTCACTCTGGCTCTGGGTAATGTTTAGCAGATCAATCTTCAATTTTGCAGCCTGGAGCATCACACTAGATCAAGAAGAATATTTTGAACTTTGTGTGGGTTTGGTAATCTGCTCAGAGTATCAAACTTAATCATCATGGTATCTGGTTTATATTTCACTTCAAAGACATCCTTACCTGGTCTGGTCTCCATGTGACTTCAGGCCCACAGCAATACATTTGACTCACAACAGCCTTCTGGAAAATTAGCAATGGGCAATAAGTGCTGGCTTAGGCAGGACACCCACATCCCATGCATGAATGAAAAGCAAGTCCAGGTAGATGTGAGACTCTCAGTCCAAACTGAAATTTTAAAAATGAGTGGAGTGGAAATCTGACTGTCACTCCTCAAATTATCGAGATTCTCCATGATATAGTTTGCTTTACAATTTTCCTGTTGAAACCTTGGAATGTTTCATTATGGGTAAGTTGCTTTATTCTGTTTTATTCACCCATGGGACATGGGCATCACTGGCTGGCCATTATTTATTAACCATTCCTAGTTGTCCTTGAGAAGATGGTGGGAGGCTGCCTTCTTGAACTATTGCTGTATGTAGATCCACAATTCCCCTAGGGAGAGAATTCCATGCACTGTGAGTAGGACCAATCATGCATTCTATTTTGACCTCCACTCTCCTCTAGGGAGAGAATTCCAAGATTTTGACCCAACAACACAGAAGGAATGATGATATGTTTCCAAGTCAGCGTGGTGAGTGGCTTGCAGGGTAACCTGCAAATGGTGGTGTTCTTGTGTATCTGCTGCCCTTGTCCTTCTAGATGGAAGATTTGGAAGGTGTTGTCTAGGGATCTTTGGTGAATTTCTGTAGAAAGTACACATTGCTGCTACTGAGCGACAGTGGTGGAGGGAGTGGATGTGGTGCCAATGAAGAGGGCTGCTTTGTTCTGGAATGTGTCAAGCTTCTTTAGTATTGTAGAAGTTCCACCCATCCAGGCAAGTGGGGAGTATTCAATCACACTCTTGACTTGTATCTTGTAGATGGTGGACAGACTTTGGGGAGAGAGGAGGTGAGTTACTCGCCGCAGTATTCCTAACCTCTGACCTGCTCTTGTCATTCTGTGGATGGACATTTTGGTCGGCATGGACCAGTTTGAGCCAAAGGGTCTGTCTCCGTGCTGTAGGACTCTGTTACTCAATGAATTCAATTAAGTTTCTGGTCAATGGTGACCCCAGAATGTTGATAGAAGGTGATTCAGTGATGGCAACACCATTGAATATCAAGGGTGGTTAGATTCTCTTTTTTTTGGAAATGGTCATTGTCTGGCATTTGAGTGGTGCAAATGTTATGAATATAAGTTGCTATTGTCATCTGAAAAGTTCTGTGTCTTTGTGAGTCTATATGTGTCTCAGTATGAGTATATGTGTGTGCATGTGTATGTATGTCTAAGTCTATGTGAATGTTTGTGGCTCTGTGTCAGAGAGTCTATGTGAATGTGTGAGTGTCTGTAAGTGTCTGCGTGTGTCTGTGTGTGTCTAAGTATACATGAGTATGAGTGTGCCTTTATGTGAGGGCTCCTGTGTGAATGTGTGAGTGTCTGTACGTGTCTCAGTGTGTGAGTATATGTGTGTGTGTGTCTAAGTATAAATGAGTGTGAGTATGTCTCTGTTTGAGATTTTCTGTGAATGGATGAGTGTCTGTGCATATACCTTCCTGCATTTATGAGCCTTTGACAGTGAAAATATTGGGCTCAACTGCATTATTCACCATGGTTTGTTACCCACCATGACTCACTATGAGGAGCATTATCGACTCATTCTGTACTGGCAGAAAGGAAGAGGAGTAAGGCATGGAGCAAAAATTCCAAAAGACAGGACAATCCTGTTAAATTGGGCACTTAAAACATCAAATCACACCAATGCATGAATATCGTTCCAGAACTGTCAGACTTAAAGATAATGTATCCACGCACATGTAACAAACCAGAACATATTTTATGCAAGCACAATTTGTTATCATTTTTTTTGCAGACGGATAACTAATAATAATCCAAAGTGACTTTTTGCAAAAGCAAAATTTAATTATCAGACAATTGAGTGAAGTGACTTCAAATTAAGAGATTGCAAAGAGTATGCCTTGGCATCAAATCTAGATTCAGATAAGTTATAGCAAGACGAATCTTCTTCCACAGTTCAAAAAATAACTGAGCAAGAATTTTTTTTCCCTCAGAAATTGCTAGAAAAGCTCAGCAGGTCTGGGAAACATCTGGGGAAAGAGAAACAGAGTTAACATTTCAGGTCCAGTGACCCAACTTCAGAGCTGATTGTAGCAGGGAAAATGTTGGGTTATATGCTGAAGATAGGGGTGGGGGGGTGTGGGGAGTAAACGACCACTGGCACGGAGACTGAAATTGTTAAATTCCCTGCAAGCTCACTTCCAATTTCCAGTCACTGGTCAAAGAGTCCTTGGCCAATTTTAGAGAAGTTAGCACACATGAAATAGGAACTAGAGTAGGGACAAAGGAACAAGCATTGACCATTCAGCCCATCAAACCTGCCCTGCTGTTCAATATGATCGGGGCTGACCAAACACTTCAGTGCCTTTTACTCACCCATTCCCATAACCTTGTACACCATTGGTAATCAGAAAATCTATCAATCTCAAGTTCTACCCAATCTCTGAGTCTCCACAGCCCTCTGTGGTAGATAATTTCATGAACCGCTGAAGAAATATCGAAGGTAACTGGCATGCTCCTGATTTTGAAAATGTGCTCCCTGGTTCCAGACACCCCAATCATGTGGCCCATTGACCACCTTCTGCCATTGAACACAATCATGGCTGATCTCAACTTCAAGTCCACTTTCCCACTTCCCCCCTTTGTCCCTTTAGTCCTTGAAAGTCCAAAGGTTTGTCTATCCCAACCTTAAAAGTTAGTCAAAGATGAAGCAACACGACCATCAATCCCAACATTTCAAAACACTTTGAGTGGAGTAATTTCTCCTGAATCTCAGTCCTAAATGATCCTAAATTCCTCTTATCCTTGGACTGTGCCTCCGTGTTTTCGATTCCCTGACCAGTGGAAATAATCTCTGAGGCTATCCCACCAGTCCCTCAACAATCTTGTATTCCTCAAACAGATTGACCGTCATACATCCCAGAGAATATTGGGGCAATTTGCTCAGTGTCTCATCCTGGGACAGGCTCCTTCTCCGATTAGCTGACTCTTTGCAAGCCTGTACAATGAAGAAAGAAACTGCACTCTACTCCAGATGTGGTCACACAAAAGCCCTGTGTAATTATAGCAAGTACAACAATCATTGAATCTATACAGTGGGGAAGTAGGCCATTTGGCCCATCAAGCCCACACTTATAATCCTGCACATCCCTGGACACACTAAGGGCCACTTAGCATGGCCAATCCACCTACCCTGCACAGCGGGAGGAAACCAGAGGACCCTAAGGAGATCCACGCAGACACGGGGAGAACATGCAAACTCCATACAGATAGTTACCAGAGGCTGGAGTCGAACCCAGATCCCTGGTGCTCTGAGGAAGTAATGCTTACCACTGAGCCACCCTGCCGCACTTGTTAGTGAATAGTAAAAGTCTACCTATTATGTACTGGGGGTCAACTGCAATAGAACCCATGGCATCTGTCCTCCCCTCACAAGAATATTCACATGTTGGTAAGTTATTGTCCAACTTCCCCTCTCTCTCACTGTCCAGCTCAATCTTGTCCTTTTCTCTGGAATGATCAACAAGCTGCAGGCCATGTGGGATTGAATCTCCTGCTTTGCACCTCACCCCACTTCCCTCATGCTGACTTTCCCCACTATGACCAATGAGCCTAAGGGAAAGAGACCAAGCAAGCGAGGGAGAGAAAGTAACAAGGCAAATTGATAAAGATGGACTGTCACTTGACCTGACAGTCGCAACTCACACCATCCCCCCACCCCCCCACCCCCCCTCAAGCCCTCTGCCAGCCACTCAGTTATTGCACTGCACGTACAGGAGTCTAGGTTAGAGAAGGGTCAGCAGCTTCTGGGTATAAGAGGTCTCCATTCCAGAGGTAAAAAATTATTGCTGTGTCAGTTCACTGGAGGGTGAGGACACACATGCTACAGAGTCTCAGGTGAAGGGCAGGGAGTGGGAATGTTGGTGATATAATGGTAATGCCATCGGGCTGGTAATTCAGAGGCCCAAGTTAATGGTCTGCAAACACGGCTCCAATTCTGACCACATTGGTTGGTGGAATTCAAATCAAATCAAATTAATTCTGGTAACTGACTAAAAGAACCCGAAATGCAACCTCATCTAAGTAATTAATGACAACCATCAAAATGTCATTAAAAACCCAGTTGGTTCACTAAAACGAAGGAAATCAGTCATCCTTGCCTGGTCTGGCTTGTGACTCTAGGGCCACATCTGTGTAATTGACTCTGAACTGCCTACAACAGCAACTGGGGAATGGGTGATAAATGCTGGACTTGTCAGTAGAGCATACAGCTCGTTAAAGAACAAAAGACATGAATGGGGCAGTCTGGAGAAGAAAGGGAGTGAAAATGCACACTGGGTTATTGGGCGCACTCTGGTCACTGAGAAGGAACAGGGATAAATCTGGCTTCAGATTGGTAGAGCATATGCTGCAGAGTTTGCCTCTTCTCTATCTCCTTAATTCATTCATAAAATGTGGACATCACTGACAAATCCAGCATTTGTTGCCCAGAGGGCAGTTATGAGTCAGGTATAGGTGAGACCAAGTGAGGATGACAAATTTCCTTAGTGGAGAGTATTAAAGAATCAGATTGTTGTTTTTAGAAAATGATCCCTGTTAGGTTAGTTCTTCCCAGTTCCTGAATTCCATTCAAGTTTCACAATGACTGTACCACAGTGGGATTTGACCCCACATCCTTACAATATTAGCCTCGGGTTCTGTGTTACGAGCCCAGCAATGCTATCGCTATGCCAGCAGCTGCTCCAGGTTTTAGATGGACAGGTCACCAACTCCTCAGACCCATCTGAGATGATACAGCAACACCTACTTGCTAACTTGTACCACAGCACCTTCAAAAACACATCTTTGGACACTTCACAACAGCAAACCTCATTTCAAAATTGCTTTTCTTGAATGCTAGGAGCCTGGCCCTTTGGCTAATGTTAGCTAGAGGGTCAATCTTGCAGCTGAATATCTGATCTGTTGAGAGTGACTTGCAAATTGGACTTACTTGGACTAACCCTGAAAAATGGGGGTGGTGTCATAAGAGTCGTACAGGTTTACAACATGGAAACAGGCCCTTCAGCCTAACTTGCCCATGCTGACCAGTCTTCACAATTTAAAGTAGTCCCATTTGCCAGCATTGGGTCCATATCCCTCCATACCTATCTGATCTACCTACCTGTCCAAATGTTTCTTAAATGAAATCACTACCTCCACCACTACCTCTGACAGTCCATTGCAGACACTCACCTCCCTCTGTGGGAAGAAAATTGCTCCTCATGACCTTTTTGTATCTCTCCCTCTCACCTTAAACCTATGTTCTCTGGTTTTAGACTCCTCTACCATGGGGAGAGGCTGTTGGCTATCTAGGCAGCATCCAAGGAGTTTCGAAATCGACGTTTCGGGCAAAAGCCCTTCATCAGGAATAAAGGCAGTGAGCCTGAAGTGTGGAGAGATAAGCTAGAGGAGGGTGGGGGTGGGGAGAAAGTAGCATAGAGTACAATGGGTGAGTGGGGGAGGGGATGAAGGTGATAGGTCAGGAAGGAGAGAGTGGAGTGGATAGGTGGAAAAGGAGATAGGCAGGTAGGACAAGTCTGGACAAGTCATGGGGACAGTGCTGAGCTGGAAGTTTGGAACTAGGGTGAGGTGGGGGAAGGGGAAATGAGGAAACTGTTGAAGTCCACATTGATGCCCTGGGGTTGAAGTGTTCTGAGGCGGAAGATGAGGCGTTCTGCCTCCAGGCGTCCGGTGGTGAGGGAGCGGCGGTGAAGGAGGCCCAGGACCTCCATGTCCTCGGCAGAGTGAGAGGGGGAGTTGAAATGTTGGGCCACGGGGCGGTGTGGTTGATTGGTGCAGGTGTCCCGGAGATGTTCCCTAAAGTGCTCTGCTAGGAGGCGTCCAGTCTCCCCAATGTAGAGGAGACAGCATCGGGAGCAACGGATACAATAAATGATATTAGTGGATGTGCAAGTAAAACTTTGATGGATGTGGAAGGCTCCTTTAGGGCCTTGGATTGAGGTGAGGGAGGAGGTGTGGGCACAGGTTTTACAGTTCCTTCAGTGGCAGGGGAAAGTGCCAGGATGGGAGGGTGGGTTGTAGGGGGACGTGGATCTGGCCAGGTAGTCACGGAGGGAACGGTCCTTGCGGAAAGCAGAACGGGGTGGGGAGGGAAATATATTCCTGGTGGTGGGGTCTGTTTGGAGGTGGCGGAAATGTCGGCGGATGATTTGGTTTGTGCGAAGGCTGGTAGAGTGGAAGGTGAGCACCAGGGGCATTCTGTCCTTGTTACGGTTGGAGGGGTGGGGTCTGAGGGCGGAGGTGCGGGATGTAGACGAGATGCGTTAGAGGGCATCTTTAACCACATGGGAAGGGAAATTGCGGTCTCTAAAGAAGGAGGCCATCTGGTGTGTTGTGTGGTGGAACTGGTCCTCCTGGGAGCAGATACAGCAGAGGCGGAGAAATTGGGAATATGGGATGGCATTTTTGCAAGAGATAGGGTGGGAAGAGGTGTAATCCAGCTGTGGGAGTCGGTGGATTTGTAAAAAATGTCAGTGTCAAGTCGGTCGTCATTAATGGAGATGGAGAGGTCCAGGAAGGGGAGGGAGGTGTCAGAGATGGTCCAGGTAAATTTAAGGTCAGGGTGGAATGTCTTGGTGAAGCTGATGAATTGCTCAACCTCCTCGCGGGAGCACGAGGTGGCGCCGATGCAGTCATCAATGTAGCGGAGGAAGAGGTGGGGAGTGGTGCCGTTGTAATTACAGAAGATCAACTGCTCTACGTAGCCAACAAAGAGACAGGCATAGCTGGGGCCCATACGTGTGCCCATGGCTACCCCTTTGGTCTGGAGGAAGTGGGAGGATTCAAAGGAGAAATTGTTAAGGGTGAGGACCAGTTCAGCCAAACGAATGAGAGTGTCGGTGGAGGGGTACTGTTGGGGACGTCTGGAGAGGAAAAAACGGAGGGCTTGGAGGCCCTGGTCATGGCGGATGGAGGTGTAGAGGGATTGGATATCCATGGTGAAGATGAGGCGTTGAGGGCCGGGGAAATGGAAGTCTTGGAGGAGGTGGAGGGCGTGGGTGGTGTCTCGAACGTATGTGGGGAGTTCCTGAACTAGGGGGGATAGGACAGTGTCAAGGTAGGTGGAGATGAGTTCAGTGGGGCAGGAGCATGCTGAGACAATGGGTCGGCCAGGGTGGTCAGGCTTGTGGATCTTGGGAAGGAGGTAGAACACCCGCACCAATCAACCACACTGCCCCGTGGCCCAACATTTCAACTCCCCCTCCCACTCTGCCGAGGACATGGAAGTCCTGGGCCTCCTTCACCGCCGCTCCCTCACCACCTGGAGGCAGAACGCCTCATCTTCCGCCTCAGAACACTTCAACCCCAGGGCATCAATGTGGACTTCAACAGTTTCCTCATTTCCCCTTCCCCCACCTCACCCTAGTTCCAAACTTCCAGCTCAGCACTGTCCCCATGACTTGTCCGGACTTGTCCTACCTGCCTATCTCCTTTTCCACCTATCCACTCCATCCTCTCCTCCCTGACCTATCACCTTCATCCCCTCCCCCACTCATCCATTGTACTCTATGCTACTTTCTCCCCACCCTCACCCTCCTCTAGCTTATCTCTCCACACTTCAGGCTCACTGCCTTTATTCCTGATGAAGGGCTTTTGCCCGAAACGTCAATTTCAAAACTCCTTGGATGCTGCCTGAACTGCTGTGCTCTTCCAGCACCACTAATCCAGAATCTGGTTTCCAGCATCTGCTGTCATTGTTTTTACCTTGTTGGCTATCTACCTTATCGTTGTCCCCATGATTTTATAAACATCTATAAGTCTCCCCTCAGTCCACCATGCTCCAGGGAAAAAAGTTCTAGCCTATCCAGCCTCTCCTTATAACTCAGACCTTCTAGTCCAGGTAGCATACTAGTAAATCTTTCTAGTATAATAACATCCTTATTATAGTAGGGTGACCAGAACTGCACACAGTCCAATGTCTTTTACAGATGCAGCAAGACGTCCCAACTCCGATACTCAATACTCTGACCGGTGAAAGCAAGCATGCCATAAGCTTTCTTCACTGCCCTGTCTACCTGTGACTCCACTTTTAAGGAACTATAGATCTATATCCCTCGATCTCTTTGTTCTATAACACCCCCCAGGGCCCTCCCATTGATTGTGTATGTTCTTCCCTGGTTTGACCTGCCAACATGCAACACCTTGCATTTACCTAAATTAAACTCCATCTGCTATTCCTCAATCCACTGGCCCAGTTGATCAAGATCTCGATGTATTCCCCAATAATTCTCTTCACTGTCCACTGTACCACCAATCCTGGTGTAACCTACAAACTTACTAACCACACCTCCTAAATTCATATTCAAGTCATTTATATAAATGACGAATAACAGTGGACCCAGCACCAATGTCCATGGCTCACCAGTGGTCAC
Source organism: Chiloscyllium plagiosum (assembly GCF_037043375.1). NCBI lineage: Eukaryota > Metazoa > Chordata > Chondrichthyes > Orectolobiformes > Hemiscylliidae > Chiloscyllium > Chiloscyllium plagiosum. The sequence continues at coordinate 11,257,147 of NW_028270153.1, forward strand.
AGGCCTCCAGTTTGAAAAACAGCCCTCTACCACCACCCTCAGTCTTCTACCTTCAAGCCAATTTTGTATCCAATTGGCCAACTCTCCTTTGATCCCTTGAGATTTAACCTTACTTAACAACCCATCATGCAGTACCTTGTCAGAGGCCTTGCTAAAGTGCATGTAGACAACTTCTACTGCACTGCCTTCGTCTACTTTATTGATCACCCCCTCAAAAAACTCAATTAAATTCATGAGACATGATTTCCCATGCACAACGCCATGCTGACCATCCCAAATGAGTCCTTGCCTCTCCAAAAGCCTATAGATCCTGTCTCTCAGAATCCCCTCAAACAACTTACCCACCACAGACGTTAGGCTCACAGGTCTGTAGTTCCCAGGCATTTCCCTGCAGCCTTTCTTAAAAAGTGGCACAACTTTAGCCACCCTCCAATCTTCGGACACTTCACCTGTGGATGTCAATGATACAGATATCTCCACTAGGGGCTTCGTAATTTCCTCCCTTGCCTTCGACAAAGTCAAGGGATACACTTCATCAGGTCCTGGGGATTTACCTTCCTTCTAAGGCATTTTAAGAATTCCAGCACCTTCTCTTCTGTAATGTGGACTCTTGTCAAGATATTACTATTTATACCCAGGTTCCCTGGCATCCATGCCTTTCTCGACAGTAAATATTGACAGGAATATGCGTTCTGGATCTCGCCCATCTCTTGTGGCTCTGCTCATAGACAAACTTGTTGATATTTAAGAGTCTCTATTCTTTCCCTAGTTACTCTTCTGCCCTTCATGTATTTATAGAATCCCTTAGGATTCTCCTTTACCTATTTGCCAAAGCCATCTCATGTCACTTTTTAGCCTTCCTGATTTCTCTGTTAATAGTAATCCGACACCCTTTATACTCCTTAAGGAATTCACTTGATGCCAGCTCCTATATATTGTCATATGCCTCCTTCTTTTCCTTGCCCAGTGCCTCAATAATTCTCATCATTCTCCTGCCAGCTTACCCTTCACTCTAACAGGAACATGCTGACACTGAACCCTCATTAACTCACTTTAGAAAGCCTCCCATTTACCAGATGTCCCTTTGCCTGCAAACAGCCTCCTCCAGCTGATCAGCCGACTGGTCTTTGTGACACTATGATAGGACACATTCAGCTACATCTGGCTCTTGCAGAGGTCACCACTCTTGTCAAGATGATGCATTTCACAATCCATGTCAGATACAAGTGGCAGCAGCAAGTGCACATCAATACCTGAGCACCACCTCCAGTGAATTTCCCGTTGTGTATTTTCGTCAAATTTTCTTAAAGCACTTTTGTTTCCTGCTTGTGAAAACACTCGCTGCCAACTGACAGTCAAGCATCTTTCACTGGGAAGATGAAACTTCTAGGAATGTTCAAGCAACTTTGGCAACCCTTCCTCCCAGGCATTCCCTCTCGCTTGCCAACCTGAGAAATGCCAAGACTGGAGAACAGTGAATGCCCTTGTTGTGAGTGACTTTTTCTCAATGAATCTGGCAGTCAGATGGAGCTTTCCACAGCAACATTTATCTCCATTTTATGCTCTGCCTTGTAAAACTCATCCTCCTCTGTTATGTCAAGTGGCCAAAGTTTTGCAAAATTTTCACTTTTCTTGGTGGTTTGGCAAGCATCTCAAGGTGGAACTGATTTCCCCAGTGTGAGTTGAAGTGTCCATTTTATACATTGTAATAAAACAATTTAAGTTTGGAGATGACACCAAAATTGGAGGCGTAGTGGATAGCGAAGGAGGTTTACCTCAGATTACAACAGGATTTTGATTAGATGGGCTAAGAAGTGGCAGATGAAGTTTAATTCAGATAAATGTGAGGTGTTGCATTTTGGGAAAGCAAATCTTAGCAGGACTTATACACTTAATGGTAAGGTCCTAGGGAGTGTTGCTGAACAGAGACCTTGGAGTGTAGGTTCATAGCTCCTTGAAAGTGGAGTCACAGGTAGATAGGATAGTGAAGAAAATGTTTGGTATGGTCAGGGTATTGAGTACAGGAGTGGGGAGGTCATGTTGTGACTGTACAGGACATTGGTTAGGCTACTGTTGGAATATTGCGTGCAATTCTGGTCTCCTTCCTATCGGAAAGATGTTGTGATACTTGAAAGGGTTCAGAAAAGATTTACAAGGATGTTACCACGATTGGAGGATTTGAGCTATAGGGAGAGGCTGAACAGGCTGGGGCTGTTTTCCCTGGAGCGTCAGAGGCTGAGGGGTGACCTTATAGAGGTTTATAAAATCATGAGGGGCATGGATAGGGTAAATAGACAAAGTCTTTTCCTTGAGGTGGGGGAGTCCAGAACTAGAGGGCATAGGTTTAGGGTGAGAGGGGAAAGATATAAAAGAGACCTAAGAGGCAATATTTTCACACAGAGGGTGGTATGTGCATGGAATGAGCTGCCAGAGGAAGTGGTGGAGGCTGGTACAATTGTAACATTTAAAAGGCATTTGGATGGGTATATGAATAGGAAGGGTTTGGAGGGATATGGGCCGGGTGCTGGCAGATGGGACTAGATTGGGTTAGGATATCTGGTTGGCATGGACAGGTTGGACTGAAGGGTCTGTTTCCGTGCTGTACGTCTCTATGACTCTATGACTCTAATTGCTTTCTCACACACGGCTTGGACCAGAGATCCAGTCACATTGAATTATGGTGGGAGGGGTTTAGTTTGGGATTACAGTTGGCATGACCTATTTGGACCGAAGGGTCTGTTTCCGTGCTGTGTGACTCGATAACTCTGGAACTTATTCCATATGCACACCAAATTTATAGAGGCTATCTTTCACTTCACATTCCAGTCATGGTTACATTGCCAAGAGGTTAGAGGAGAAAAATCAAACAAGGGTTACCCAGGGAGGAAATAGATGCAAAAAAAGTCCAATTTAAAATTACAGAGTCATACAGTACGGAAACACGCCTTTCGGCCCAGCTCACCCATGCCAACCAAGTTTCCTAAACTGAACTAGATTCATTTGTCTGCATTTGGCCGATATCTCTCTAAATCTTCCCAATCCATGTACTTGCCTAAATGTCTTTTAAATGATGTAATTGCACACGCTCTACCACTTAGTCTGGTCACCCTGTTATAGGAAGGATATTAAGCTGAGGAGAGTTCAGAAAAGACTTCCCAAGATGGTGCTGGGAGTGAAGGATTTGAGTTATAAGGAGAGGTTGGATAGGCTGGGGCTTTTTTCATTGGAGAGAAGGAGGTTGGGAGGTGACCTTACAGAGAATTATAAAACCATAAGGGGCTTAGATAAGGTGACTGACAAATTTCTTTTCCCTAGGGTAAGGAAGTTCAAAACTAAGGGGCATATTTTTAAGATGAGAGGAGAAAGTTATTAAAAAAGACATGGGGGCAATTTTTTTACACAATGGTTTGTGTGTGGAATGAACTTCCAGAGGAAGTGGTGGATACAGGTACAGTTACAACGTTTAAAAGACATTTGTATAATCAGGAGGGGCATGGATAGGGTGAATAGCCAAGGTCTTTTCCTCCGGGTAGGGGAGTCCAAAACTAGAGGGCATAGATTTAAGGTGAGAGGGGAAAGATTTACAAGAGACCTAAAGGGCAACTTTTTCACACAGAGGGTGGTGCATGTATGGAATGAGCTGCCAGAGAAAGCAGTGGAGGCTGGTACAATTATAACCTTTAAAGGGCATCTGGATGGGTATATGAATAGGAAGAGTTTAGAGGGATATAGACCAAGTGCTCAGCATGGACAATTTGGACCAAAGGGTCTGCTTCCATGTTGTATAGCTCTATGACTCCATGACATGAATATAGAGTCATAGAGTCATAAAGATTTACAGCATGGAGACAGATTCTTAAGTCCAACCCGTCCATGCTGACCAGATATCCCAACCCAATCTAGTCCCACCTGCCAGTGCCTGGCCCATATCCCTCCAAACCCTTCCTATTCATATACCCATCCAAATGCCTCTTAAATGTTGCAATTGTACCAGCCTCCACCACATCCTCTGGCAGCTCATTCCATACATGTAACACCCCCTGCGTGAAAAAGTTGCCCCTTAGGTCTCTTTTATATCTTTCCTCTCTCACCCTAAACGTATGTCTTCTAGTTCTGGACTCCCCAACCCCAGGGAAAAGACTTTGTCTATTTATCCTATCCATGCCCCAAGTTTGGAAGTATATGGGCCAAGTGCAGGCAGGTGGGACAGGTTTACTTTGGGATTATGGTTGGCCTGAAGTATGCTGTTTCCATGCTGTATGACTCGATGACTTGGTAGCTCATTCCATATGCACACCACATTTATAGGGCCCATCTTTCACTTCACATTCCAGCCTCCGACAAGCTGGTAATAGACCTTTAAGAAACAACTTGTAGGATCTATGTCAGAAATTGGTTTGCCCTGAACAGGCATCAGGCCTTGTTGAATTTGGGAATACTGGATTTTCATGCATTTTAATCCATGGGATGAGGATCCTGTAAATGACCATCGGAGGACACCAGACGAGGTGCAAGTATTTAAAAATAAAGTTTATTTCTGTGGAGAGCCAGGACGAGTAGGAATGTCCTAATCTCTATGACAATGAACTCATGTCCCGTGTCATTTGGATAAATGTGGCTGATAGCAGGAAAAATAAAACACAGGCCATTCGGCCAAAACATTCAATTCTGATGCTAACCTTATTCGACTCCTTTCCATCTAACTCCATCTATGCCTTTCCTCTTCATTTTTAATCTTGTTTCTTTTTTAAAGTTTCTAAAATTAATTCAAGGGCTGTGGCCCATTTTCCCCCATTGTCTCAAGGGCAGTTAAGAGTCAACCACATTGCTGTGGACCTGGAGTTACGTGGAGGCCCGACCAGGTAAGGATGTCAGCTTTCCTTCCCTAAAGGACATTAGTGAACCAGATGGACTTTCTCTTTGACAATCATCAATAGTCTCCTAGTCACCATTAGACCCTCAATTCCAGATTTTTACTGGATTCAAATTCCACCATCTGCCACAGCAGGATTTGAATCACAGTTACCCAGAACATTAGCTGGGTCTCTGGATTAAAAGCCTAGCAGCAATACTATTGGTCAATCAACTTCCCTTGAAATTAGATTAGATTACATTACAGTGTGGAAACAGGCCCTTCGGCCCAACAAGTCCACAAACGAAACCCACCCATACCCCTACATTTACCCCTTACCTAACACTACGGGCAATTTAGCATGGCCAATTCACCTGACCCTGCACATCTTTGGACTGTGGGAGGAAACCGGAGCACCCGGAGGAAACCCACGCAGACACGGGGAGAACATGCAAACTCCACACAGTCAGTCGCCTGAGGCGGGAATTGAACCCGGGTCTCAGGCGCTGTGAGGCAGCAGTGCTAACCACTGTGCCACCGTGCCGCCCACGGTGTGCTATTGACTTTAACTACCCAATACAATAGTCAGTCTTAAATCTTATGTTTATTTGTTCATGGTGTCCCTGGATGGGTCAACTCGTCTTGAATTGGTAGATTTGAGCCACTTTCTTGAACTGTTACAATCTGCCAGAAGTAGGAACACTCAAAGGAGCTGGCTGTGCTGTTGCAGTGCATCTTTTGCATTACACTGCTGCCACTATGCATTAATGATGAAGGGAGTGAATGCTGAAGGTGATGGATGGGGTACCAATCTGTTGGAATGCTTACTCCTACATACAGTTGAGCATTTTGAGTGTTGTTGGAGCTTCACCTCTCCAAGCAAGTGAAGTGTATTCCATCACACTTCTGATCTGTGCGTTTTAGATGTTGGACAGGTTCTGGAGAGTCAGGCATGAGTTACTCACTGCAGATTTCTGATCTTCTGTTACATCAGCTGTATTTATGTGGCTGGTTCCGTTCAGTTTCTAGTCATTGGTAACCCCCAGGATATTGATAGTAGGGGATTCAGTGATGTTAATGTCCTTGAATGTCAAGAAGATGGTAAGGTTCTCTTTTGTTGGAGATAGTCATTACCTGGCAGTTACATATTGCAATTCAGCCCAAACCTGAATATTGTTCTGTTCTTGCTGCATATGCAGATTGTTTCAGTATCTAAGAAGTCGCAAATGGTGCTGAACATTGTTTCAAACAAGCTACTTCTGCTTTTTGATACATCCTAGTTTTCACTTGTGGGACACGGGTGTCACTGCCTGGGCCATCATTTATTGCCTGTTCCTAGCTGCCCTTGAGAAGGTGCTGGTGAGTTGCCTTCTTAAACCTCTTCAAACCATGTGCTGTAGGCAGACCCACAATGCCTTTAGGCCGCTGTTTTTGAACCAGTGACGATGAAGGTCACTGCAAATTATTTCCAACTGAGGATGGTGAGTGGCTTAGAGTGGAACTTGCAGGTGGTTGTGTTTCCATGTGTCTGCTGACCCTTAGCCTCCTAGATGGAAGTGGTCATGGGTTTAGAAGGTGCTGTGAATTTCTGCGGTCCGCACACTGCTGCTCCTAAGCAAATGGCCCTATGTTGTATCTTCTGATCATAAGATGTAGCAGCAGAAGTAGGCCATTCAGCCCATCAAGCCTGATCTGCCATTCAAAGAGATCCTGGCTGACCTGATAACCCACAACACCACTCTCCTGCCTTTTCCCCATAACTCTTGATTCCCTGAAAATCTGTCAATCTCAGCTTTGAATATACCTAATGATCCAGCCTCTATAGCCCTGTGCGGTAAAGAATTCCAGGAGTACACAACTCTCTGAGGTAAGAAATTCCTCTTCATCTCTGTCTTGATATGCAACCCCTTATTCTGAGACTGTGTGCTCTGGTCCTAAACTCTCACACAAGGAGCAATAACATCTCTGTATCTATCACATCAAGTCCCATAAGAATCTTATATGTTTCAAAAAGGTCACCTCTCACTCTACTAAACACCTGTACAGGCCAAATCTATTTAACTTATCCTTCATAACACAGTCCCTCCAAACTCAGTTACAGCCTGGACTGTTGGATCTAGAGTCACATTTGGATATTTCTGACAGCAAGCCATATCAAAATGGACAGAATGACTGCCTCCAATGCAAGTATATCCTTCCTTAGATAAGGGGCCAAAAACTGCTCGCAGTATTCCAGCTGTGGTCTGACTAGTGCTTTGTATAGTTTGTGTGAAACCCTCCTATTCCATTCCCTTTGAAATAAAGCCCAACATTCCATTTGCTTTCCCTGTTACCTGTGAATTTGTACGCTAGCTTTTTGTGATTTATTCACAAGGGCTCCCCGATCCCTCTGTTCTTCAGTTTTCTGCAGTCTTTCTTCACTTAAATAGCATTCATTTCTGCTATTCCTCCTGCCAAAATGCATGATCTCACAGTTTCCCACATTATACTCTATCTGCCAAGTTTTTGCCCACTCACTTAATCTGTCTATATCCTTCTGAAGACTCTTTCTGTCATCCTCACCGCTCACCTTCCCACCTATTTTTGTATCATCTTGGCAATGGTACATTCACTTTCCTATGCAAGTTATAATATATATTGTAAATAGTTGCGGCTCCAGCACAGATCCCTGTGGTGCTCTGCTACTTACAGGTTACCATTCTGAAAATGATCCCCTTATCCTAGTTCTTTGTCTTTGATTAGTAGGCCAATCCTCTATCTAATATACTACCAGTGGCTCTAATCTTATTAAATAGTCTTAAGCACAGTACCATTTTGAACACCTTTTTCAAAATCCATATATATATGTATATATTCTTGCTTCTCCTTTATCTATACAGTTTGCTACCTCCTCAAAGAATTCTAACAAATTTGTCAGGCATGATTTCCACTTCATGAAGCCATGCTGACTCTGTCTGATTATATTATGTATTTCTAAATGTTCTGGTATTACATCCTTTATAATAGACTCTTAACATTTTCTCAATGATAGATGTTAACCTAATTGGCCTATAGTTACCTGCTTTTTGCCCCGGCCCTTTTTGAATAATGGTGTCACATTATTAATTTTCCAGACATTTGGGACTTTTCCAGCATCTAAGAATTCTTGAAAGATTATTACCACTGCATCCATTACCTCTACAGCAACTTTCTTTAGTATCCTAGGATGCAATCCCATCAGCTTTAGGAGACCTGATGTCCTTTAGATCCATGAGCACGTTTTCTCCAATGATAGTTAGTATATTTATTTCCTTCTCCCCTGTTCCACTTTCTCCTGTTGATTACTTTAATAAGTTTGGGATCTATTTAGTGTCTTGTACAGTGAAGTTGATGCAAAGTATTTATTCAAGTCCTCTGCTATTTCCTGGTTTCCCATTATTATTTCCCCGGTCTCATTCTCCAAAGGGCTGATGTTTACTTGGTCTCGCTTAAGTTTTATATATTTAAAGAAGCTCTTACTGTCCATTTTGATATGGCTTGCTGTCAGAAATATCTAAATATGACTTTAGATCCAACAACATTGTGGTTGACTCTAATCTGCCCGAGGAAGTGACCTGACAAGCTAATCATTTGTATTCAAGAAGATACCTCACCACCAACTTCTTAAGGGCAATTATAGATGGGCATTGAATGTGCATACTAATACAGTCACTCAGATGACATTAATGGAATGAAATCAAAGAATGCTTACAGCATGGAAAAAGGGCATTTGTCCCAATGTCTGTGCTTACTCTCTGACAGAATAAATCCCATTCCCTTAGCCCCAGTTCATCCAATCGTTTCTCTACAGATGCTTATCCAATCTCCTTTTGAAAACCCACTGTGGAATTTTTCTCTCTTACCCTCTAATGCTGTGCTTTCCAGGTCCAAATCGCTTGCTACATAAAAAAAAATTCCTTCACATCTTGTTAAAGGTATGAAATTTAGAAGTGTTAGTCTGTTATAAGAAGGACAGTGTAGAACTTCAACATGACATTGACAAGTTGACAAGAGTGGGCAGGTAGGTGGCAGATGAGTTTAATGGGGAGAACTATGAGGTGATACATTTTGACAGGAAGAACAGAAGACATAATATAAAATAAAGGGTACAACTCTAAAGAGGTTGTAGGAGCAGACAGACTGTGGTATATGTGGTTACTAGATGTTAAATATGGCAGGACAGGTTGAGTGAGAAATTGGTAAAGCATAAAATATCCAAGGCTTTATTAACATAGACAAAGAGTACAAAAGAAAGGAGATTATATTGGTTTGTTAATAAGGCGCTAATTCTGCATCATTCATTCCAGGTAAGGATGGCAGATTTCACTCCCTAAAGGTGAACCAGGTTGGTTTCACACAACCGATTCAAAGAACAAAGAACAAAGGAAATTTACAGCCTAGGAACAGGCCCTTCAACCCTCCTAGCTTGAGCCGATCCAAATTCACTGTCTAAACCCATCGCCCAATTCCTAAGCATCTGTATCCCTCTGCTCCCCACCTACTCATGCATCTTCCAGACACATCTTAAATGAATCTACCGTGTCTGCCTCTACCACCTCTGCTGGCAATGTGTTCTAGGCACCATCCACCCTCAGTGTAAAGTACTTTCCGCGTGTATCCCCCTTAAACTTTTCACCTCTCACTTTGAACGCGCGACTCTCATTGTTGAATGCCTCACCTTGGGAAAAAGCTTATCTCTATCCACCTTGTTTTTACCCTACATGATTTTGTAGACCTCAATCAGGTCCCCCCTCAATCTCCTTTTTTCTAATGAAACCAATCCTAACCTACTCAACCTCTCCACATATCTAACACCTTCCACACCAGGCAACATCCTCGTAAACCTTCTCTGCACCCTCTCCAAAGCGTCCACATCCTTTTGATAATGTGGCAATCAGAACTGTACACAGTATTCTAAATGCAGCTGAATCAATGTCTTGTACAATTTTAACATGACTTGCCAGCTCTTTTACTCAATACCCTGTCCGATGAAGGCAAGTATACCATATGCCTTCTTGACCACTCTATCCACCTGTGCAGCAACCTTCAGGGTACAATGGACCTGAATTCCCAAATGTCTTTATTCATCAACATTTCCCAAGGCTCTTCTGTTTACAATATAGTTCGCTCTAGAATTAGACTTCCCAAAATGCATCACCTCACATTTGCCTGGATTGAACTCATCTGCCACTTCTCCATCCAACTCTCCAGTCTATCTATATCCTCCTGTATTCTTTGACAGTCCCATGTGCTTTCTGTTACTCCACCAATCTTTGTGTCATCTGCAAACTTACTGATCAGACCAATGCCCTCTTCCAGATCATGTATGTATATCACAAACAACAGTGACCCCAGCACTGACCCCTGTGGAACATCACTGGTCACGTTTCTCCATTTCGCGAAATTCCCTTCAGCTACTACTCTCTGTCTCATGTTGGTCAACCTGTTCTTTATCCACCCAGCTAGAACACCCTGCATACCATGTGACCTCACTTTCTTCAATAGTTTACCATAGGGAACCTTATCAAACGCCTTACTAAAGTCTATGTATATAGCATCTACAACCCTTCCTTCATCTATCAACTTGGTCACGTCCTCAAAGAACTCTATTAAGTTGGTAAGGCACAATCTCCCCCGCACAAAACCATGTTGCCTATCACTGATAAGCCCATTTTTTTCCAAATGTAAATAGATTTTATCCCTCAGTACCTTCTCCAGCAACTTTCCCACCACTGACATCAGGCTCACTGGTCTGTAGTTACCCGGAATATCCTTACTACCCTTCTTGTACAGGGGGACAACATTAGCAACCCTCCAGTCCTCTGGCATTTCACCTGTGTTTAAGGATGCTACAAAGATATCTGTCAGGGCCCCAATTATTTCCTCTCTCGCCTCCCTCAGCAACCTGGGATAGATCCCATCCGGTACTGGGGATTTGTCCACCTTAATATCCTTTAGCCTACCCAACACATCTTCCCTCCTTATGTCAGCATTTTCTAGAGTAAACAAACGTCTATCTCAAATCTCAACATTCATCATGTCCCTTTCCTCAGTGAACACTGATGCAAAGTAATCATTCAGAATTTCACCCATTTTCTCAGGTTCAACACACAACCTTATACTTTAGTGGACTCACCTTTTCTCGAGTTACCCTCTTGCTTCTTATATATGAATAAAAGGCCTTGGGATTCTCCTTAACTCTGTTCACTAAAGTTATTTTAGCCCGCTTGATTCCTTGTTTAAGACTGGTCCTACTCTCCTGATATTCCTCAAGGGCCTGTTCTGTCCTTAGCTGCCTGGACCTTCTGTACGCTTCCATTTTCCACTTGTCTAGGAATTTCCCTCCATCTCCACCCCCTCTCTCCTCCTTCAAGACGCTCTTTAAAACTTACCCTTTTGACCAAGCTCTGAGTCCCCTCCTATATTTTCTTCTCATGTGGCTCACTATCAAATTTTGTTTGACAGGTCTCCTGTGAAGTATCTGGATAGGATCATTTACAATGGGGAAAAGCACTATGTACATGTGAGTTGTTGTCCATGTACATACATACGCCCTGAAAAGGAGAATTGTGGCACTTTGGAAATGCTCACATTTTTGTGGCAACTTCCCCTTGCTAACTTGGTTGGAGGAGTGGCAGTGCCCTCTACTGATAACACACATTTTGTAATTTGTAATATATTTGTGAATTGCTCCATGAAATATCTCTGTGGTACCTCTCACAGTCAAATCAAAGTGGAATACTTTCAAATGAGGGTTCTTAGAGCTGCAGGAATGACTGACAGTGAAATACTGACCGACAGAATCAAAAATATTTTTCAGTTGGACCCAAATCACAAGTGCAGATCGTGCTGGGTGTAGAATTCTTTGTCATTCCCAATGAACCGGATATTAGCACCTTGGAATCTTTCTGTAGTGATTGGAAACAGGTGGATCTCATTGACTATGAGATCCTTGATTGGGGTCGTTAACTGGGCCAATCAGGAAACCCCAGCTGACCAATATAAACACAGGAACCTCTGCACTTTTGTATGTAACAGTACTGTGTAATGTACAACTGTCATTGCTGTTGTCTCTTTATATCTTTATGTGAAACTGGGATTTGAGGTTTGTCCTCATGTCCCTGTAAACTGTTTGAATGATAGGGTTTGGGGCCTGGCTTTGCTGCTCCTCTCCCTTGTAAACTTGCTGTGTCTTGTATGCAGCTGTAAATGTAACTTTGTTGTAAACTGTTTTTGTAATTTGTTTAATAAAATTATAAACACAGGAACCAAGGGCAGTGTTTGTCACTGGCCACCCGGGTGTTTTCCTATCTTCCTGGTGGTGGAAATTGAATAAAGATTCGTGCACTTTGTGTCTTTCACTGTGTCTCACACCTGCACACACACACCATGGGTGCTGGGGATAAAATAAGCACTACCGCACTTAGGTGGTAGTGTGGGGGTTAAAATAAAAAAATAAATAAAAATATAAAATAATAGAAAAAAAAAGAAAAAAAAACAGGAGTGATGGGGGTAAAAAAAATATATAACCATGGAATTACGAAAAAAAAATATAAACAGGAATGTTGAAAAAAAGAAAAAAAAATAAACACAGGAACCAAGGGCAGTGTTTGTCACTGGCCACCCGGGTGTTTTCCTATCTCCCTGGTGGTGGAAATTGAATAAAGATTCGTGCACTTTGTGTCTTTCACCTTGTCTCACACCTGCACACACACACCATGGGTGCTGGGGATAAAATAAGCGCTACCGCACTTAGGTGGTAGTGTGGTGGTTAAGAAAAAAAGAGAAAAAAGAAAAGAAGAGGATAAACAGGAGATTTACGTTAGAGCCCAGGTGTCCTTGGAGAAGGAGCACGCGGTGTCCACCAACACCCTGGAGTTGTTCAGGGAGAGGTGGGCGCCGCAGGGAAAAAAAAACAAAAAAACAAAAATAAACACAGGAACCAAGGGCAGTGTTTGTCACTGGCCACCCGGGTGTTTTCCTATCTTCCTGGTGGTGGAATTTGAATAAAGATTCGTGCACTTTGTGTCTTTCACTGTGTCTCACACCTGCACACACACACCATGGGTGCTGGGGAAAAAAAATAAGCACTACCGCACTTAGGTGGTAGTGTGGGGGTTAAATTTTAAGAAAAAAATAAACAGGAGTGTCCTCCTCTGCGTTTGGTTGCACTTCAGTCCCACGATCCTGATCTTTGGGCACCCAGTAAAAAAGAAAAAAAAAGATGATAAACACAGGAACCAAGGGCAGTGTTTGTCACTGGCCACCCGGGTGTTTTCCTATCTTCCTGGTGGTGGAAATTGAATAAAGATTCGTGCACCTTGTGTCTTTCACTGTGTCTCACACCTGCACACACACACACCATGGGTGCTGGGGATAAAATAAACACTACCGCACTTAGGTGGTAGTGTGGGGGTAAAAGAAAAAGAAAAAAAAAGAAAGGAAAAAATAAACAGGAGATTCCAGTTACGTTAGAGCCCGGGTGTCCTTGGAGAAGGAGCACGCGGTGTCGACCAACACCCTGGAGTTGTTCAGGGAGAGGTGGGCGCCGCTGGGAGTGGAGTGCATCATTTCTCCCTCCAATTCTATTTTGATTTAGTCCCTACCCTCCCCTTCACTGTTTTTGATCACACAGCACTGCCCTTTGATGTGAAGGGCAGTGCTTGTCACTGGCCACCCGGGTGTTTTCCTTTCTTCCTGGTGGTGGAATTTGAATAAAGATTCGCGCACTTTGTGTCTTTCACTGTGTTTCACACGTATACACACACCATGGGTGCTGGGGAAAAATAAACACTACCGCACTCAAGTGGTAGTGTGGGGGTTTAAAAAAAAAGAAAAAATAAATAAACACAGGAACCAAGGGCAGTGTTTGTCACTGGCCACCCGGGTGTTTTCCTATCTTCCTGGTGGTGGAATTTGAATAAAGATTCGTGCACTTTGTGTCTCTCACTGTGTCTCACACCTGCACACACACACCATGCGTGCTGGGGAAAAAATAAGCACTACCGCACTTAGGTGGTAGTGTGGGGGTAAAGGAAAAAGAAAAAAAAATAAATACAGGAACCACACAGCACTGCCCTTTGATGTGAAGGGCAGTGTTTGTCACTGGCCACCCGGGTGTTTTCCTATCTTCCTGGTGGTGGAAATTGAATAAAGATTCGTGCACTTTGTGTCTCTCACTGTGTCTCACACCTGCACACACACACCATGGGTGCTGGGGGAAAAAAATAAGCACTACCGCACTTAGGTGGTAGTGTGGGGGTTAAATTAAAAAAAAGAAAAAATATAACCAGATTAGAGTGGAGTGCATCATTTCTCCCTCCAACTGTATTTTGATTTAGTCCCTACCCTCCCTTCACTAAAAAAAAAGAAAAAAAAATAAACACAGGAACCAAATAAGCACTACTGCAGTTAGGTGGTAGTGTGGGGGAGAAAAAGAAAGAAAAAAAAACAGGAGTGTTAGAGCTTCTGTTCACTCTGAGAGCTGGCTCTTGTGGGAGCTGGACCAGTGTCAAGGACTCTCCCTAAAGAAAAAAAAATAAACATGGAACCCCCTCCAACTCTATTTTGAGTTAATCCTTACCCTCCCCTTCACTGTTTGATCACGCAGCATCACTCTCTGAGAAGGGCACTGCTTGTCACTGGCCACTCCGGTGTTTCCTATCTTCCTGGTGGTGAAATATAAATAAAGATTTACGCACTTATTGTTTTTCACTGTGTCCGACACCTGCACACACACAACATGATTGCGGGGGGGAAAATAAGCTCCACCGCTGTCAGGTGAAAAAGATACAGGAGTGTCAGAGGTTCTGTTCCCTTGGAAAAAAATAAACACAGGATCTAGAATCTCCTCCAGACTGAATCCGATTGGTCATGTGATACCAGCATCGATTAAATGTGTTGATTGGAAGTCAAGACCAAGTTTCGGTAAAGAAACATTTGATCCAAGTACGCACTAGTTAGACCAGATAACTAACCCCTTCATTCCCCACTGCGCAATAAATCGCCATTTAATAATATACTCCAATAAAGCTCCAATAAAGTATAGCATTTCAATCAAACATTCCCACTTCTGACCCAGTAGAACAACCCATGATCCAGTAGGTAGCACTCTCGTCCCTGAGGCAGAAGGGTCTGGTTTTGATTTCCACTGCAGGACATGAGCATATTGATCACAAAATTCAAGGCTAGTGTTCCCAGCGCAGTACTGAGGAAGTGCTGGCCTGATATTTGACTGAGGTGTTACACTCAGGCCCACCCACTGATTGAGGAAATTTGAAGATTCCATGACACGCTAAAGGAGTTCTCTCCAGTTTCCTGCCGAATGCCTTTCCCTCAATCAGTTGGTAAACTGGTCATTATCGCTTGCTGCTTGTGGGATCGCACTGGCCAAGATTGCATGCTGACTTTCCTGCATTTTAACTATTCAAAAGTATATCATCAGCTGTTCAGTGCTTTGAGACATCAGGTGGTAAGAATGGTGCATTCTACTGAGGCGTTCAAAGGGGTTCAGGTGATAAGTTAAACAGATATAATGTACACAGGAATGGGGACAAGGCAGGAGAATGGCACTAACTCGTTATGTTCATTTGGAGAGCAGGTGCAGACACAATGGGCTGAATGGCCTCTAACTGTGAAATCTCTGATGGCCTAAAACTAGTTGGGATTGTGATTTGTGGGGAGAATGAAAGGAGATTTCAAGGCGATTGAGTCAAGTTGAACGTGTGGGCAAACGTAAGTCAGATGCAGATTAACGCGGCTAATTGTGAAGTTATACACTTGGATGTGGAAAACAAAAAGGCAATGTTTTAGTTAAATGGTGATTTATTGGAAAATGTCAATGTCCAAAGAGATCTTGGCGTCTCTTACACCAGTTAATGAAAGTAGACATGCAGGAGCAGCACACGATGAGGAAGGTAAATGATACTTTGGTCTTTATTGCAAGAAGAGTTGAGTTTAGAAATAGGGAGGTGTTACTGTAGTGGTACAGGGCCTCGATGAGACCAAACCTGGAGTTTTGCATGCTGCTTTTATCTCCCATCTTTAGATAGGATATACTTGCCATTGGGGGAGTGCAGACAAAGTTCACTAGGCTGATACCGGGACTGCAGGACTGCTGCATAAGGATAGATTGGTTTGACTGGGCCTTTATTCAGGGTGAAAGTGAGTACTGCAGATGCTGGAGATCAGAGTCAAGATTAGAGTGGTGCTGGAAAAGCGCAGCAGGTCAGGCAACATCCGAGGAGCAGGAGGAAGGATTTTTGCCCGAAACGTCGATTTTCCTGTTCCCCGGATGCTGCCTGACCTGCTGTGCTTTTTCCAGCACCACTCTAACCTGGGCCTTGATTCAGCAAAGTTCAGAAGAATCAGAGGGGATGTAATTGAGATGTATAGAGTATAGCTGGACAGACAAGATGCAGGGAGGATGCTTCCCCAGGCTGGGGAGTCTCAGGGTCACAGTCTCAGCATACAGGGTAGGTCATTCAGGGCTGGGATAAGGAAAGATTTCTTCACTCAAAGGTTAGTCAACCTGTGGAATTCACTTCTGCAGAAGACTGTGGAGGCCAAGTCACTGAATATATTCAAGAAAGACATCAAGGAATAATGGGAGAGAGAAAATGAGGAGCATTCGTATTTACTTAGAATATCAGCCATGATCATGGTGAATGCTGAAGCAGGCTCAAAGAGCGGAATCTCATACTCCAGTGCCTAGTTTCTATGTTTCTGCACCATAACACATCTGTGATTCTGTGCACAAAAGGTGCTATATGAAGGCAAGTCTTTCTTTCTTTAAAGAGTAGGCACTCTAATTGGCACCATCATGGTGTCCCCTAAGGATTTGTAATTATTTGTCATGTTTATTAATGACACAGATGATGGCACAGAAAGCCACATATCCAAGTCAGTGACACCGAAGATAAACAGCATTGCATACAGTACAGATCAACATAATAAAGTAACAAGAGATTACATGGTTGGGTAAAACTGTGACAAATGGATGTTATTATAGGGCAAATAGCAAAGGATAAATTTCTTTCCGAATAGTGAAATGTTGAAACAATGAAAGACCAAAGAGACTTGTGGAGAGCTCAGGTAGACAGATCAATAAAGCATTACAGAAAGTAAACAAAAAGGTTAATGGAATGGTGGCTTCTCTATCTAGGGGCATAAAAGACTATGTCATGCAACATCTATTTATGCCCTAGTTAGACCACACTTGGAGTCTCTGAGAGCAATTTCGCACATCACACTTTCAGAAGAAGATAATGGTTTTGGAAGGAGTGCAGAGTTTGCTTACCACAGTGGTAGCTAAACGCTAAAGTTTAAATTTCAAAGAGGGATTCCATAAACTAGCCTTGCTGCCCTTGGAATTTAGGAAAGGTCAAGGAGTGATTCGATTGAACAAGATGTTAAGGCACACCTCTGAGAATTTGAGTCCAGGACAGAATGGTCTGGAATAAGATAAGGTCAAGAACTTCTTCAAGCTTAAACTTCTTTAGAATCCTGTTTATTACATATTAATATGAACCATTATCATACATGGTGATCTGAGTTATTCACCACAGGCTCTAACTTTACTGTTACATTATTGAAAGATTATTCTCTACATGTACATTCCCTACATCTCCTCTTCGCTCTAACTTAACTCCACCCTACACTGTGCTATTTAAACCCAATGGGGAGCAGCTCTGTGACATCGTTGCAAGTTTGCTCCAGGATCCGAAAGCCCTAAGAGTAGAGAATAGATTATTTATGAAAATTGAGGTGTCCAGGACTGGGAAGTACTGTCTAAAAATTGGACCTCTCCGGAGTAAAATTAGGAACCATCTTATCAGAGAAAGAGGTTTTGAATGTTCTTCAATATCTGGGAGTTTAGTCACTGTTCTGCCATGATCACGTGCATTGGCAGAATTGGCTTGAGTGGTAAAGTGGCATGTGTTCATGGGTTCAAATCCCAAACCTGAGAGCTGAGCACCAAACCCTGGGCTAATGCTGCTGTGGGAGCTCTACATTGACAGAGGTACTGATTTTCAAATGTAACATTTAACCAAGCCCAATTTGCTATTTCAGGCGGGGAGGTGGTGGTGTAGTGGTAATGTCAGGTGGGTTAGTAATCCAAAACCTCAGGCTAATATTCGGGGGAGATGGGTTCAAATCCTGCAATGGCAGGTGGCAAAATTTCAATTGAACAAAATCTGGACAGTTCAACAAAATCTGGAAAATTAAAAAAAAGATCAAATGGCAATCAAGTAGTTGTTGGTTGAGGAAAATGTCTATTTGATTCACTAATCCCCTCTGGGAAAGGACATCTCCCGCCCTTACTTGGTCTGGCCTACCTGTGACCCCCAAACCCATAGTAATGTGGCTGACTCTTGGCAATTCAGGATGGGTAATAAGTGTCGGCCTAGTCAGTGATGTCAATCCCCCACGAAGGGGCCAAAGATTCTGGTCTGAAGTTGTAAAGTCGAGAAGATTGTAATGTGCTTAATCAAAGCTGAAATCTGCTTTGAACTTCTTTGGAACACTACCACAGTTCAAGGATGGAGATATCCGAGGGAAAGCAAGGTGGAGAATTAAAATGGCAAGCCATGGGAAACACAGTGTCAGGCTTGTGGACTGAATGGGGGTGCCCCGCAAAATGGTTGCATGATCTACATTCGATCCTCCAGTGTAGGGTAGCCTGCCTTATTAGCAGCTTATATATTATTAATAAAGTACACATAAATCACTGATTCACCAGGAAGGAGAAGGACAGTAATACACCATTCACCCCTTTGAGTTTGTATCTTTGGATCAACCTATTCAGAGATGCTATGACACACCTCATGAACTGGTGGGATTTGAACCTAGGTCTCCTAGCTCAGAGATAGGGACTCTACCACTGAGCCACAAGACCCCCCTTCCCTCAAGTTTATTCTACCTTTCAATTATTGCCCCTCGGCATTGTTCACGGCAGTACCCTGGGAAATAATCTGCAGATAGTTCCTGAGGGTTGGATAGAGCAAGGACACCTGAAGGAATGATTGAAAACAGTTAAACCAGACAATGTCTCAAAGCTTCAAAAAAAAACTTCTGCCTCTTGGTAAAAACTCAGCAAACTCTGTCAAAATTTGTTGAAATAACACAGAGGTTTTTTTTGCGTATCTTGGCTGGATCCTTACTGACAACAATCAGGGAAAGACGAGAATTAGTCCTCTCTTTCTCACAAACCCAACCTCAGAAGTGAAATATTCATTGCTGTAAATAAGTGTGGCCCAACCTACTTGGAATTTCTAATTGAATGAAAAGAGAAATCCTTTCCCCACAAACTTTCCCATGGCGAATATTAAAATCCAGAAGTGCAGGCTGTTTGAAATATTCTAACCACGTTAGTTTGGAAGTGATGTTTACTCAGGTGAATGAAAGTTATTACCCAGAATTAACAAGCATCAAGCAACAACGTCAAGATTAAGTGGGATCCTTAGACTTCCCTTCATTTAATCTTTTCACAGCATACATAAGCCTTGGTTGGACCACTCTTGGAGTAATGTCCATTGGTTCTGGCCTCTCTGTTACAATAAAAATGATAGGCACTCAAGGAAGTACAGAGCACGGAATATATTCAAAGTGGAGATAGGATTGTTGAGCTACAAGGGAGTCAAGGATTATGGGGACCAGGAAGGAATGTAGGGTTGAGGCCAGGATTAAATCTAGTTGGGGCAGCATAATGGCTTTGGGGTGGCTCAGTGGTTAGCACTGCTGCCTCTCAGTGCCAGGGACCTGAGTTCATTTCCACCCTTGGGTGGCTGTCTGTGTGGAGTTTGCATATTCTCCCTGTGTCTGTGCAGGTTTCCTCCCACAATCTAAAGATGTGCAGGTTAGGTGGATTGGACACGCTAATTTGCCCATAGTGTCCAGGGATGTATAGATTGGATTAGCTATGGGAAGTGCAGGGTTTTAGAGTCTGGGTGTGATGCTGTTCAGAGGGTCACTGTGGGCTGAATGGCCTGCTCCCACACTTTAGGGATGCACTGAATGATAACGCAGATTTGTAAGGAGCCAAATGGTACCCCCCCCCCCCCCCCCCCGCCCCATTTCACATGTAATTATTTTCAAAATGATACCAGAACTGAGATATTATAACTTACAGAACAGGGGACTTTTCTCTTGAGCTCAGAGAAGAGAAGCATTAAAAATCACTAATATTGGGAAATAAGCATAATGGTTGTACTAGGTGTCCATTTTGAAGTATACAAGACCAATCTGTGTCGTTCTCCACTTTTACTGGTATTTCCCGAGGGCTGAAGGGTGACTGAGAGACCTATGAGAGGTTTATGACAAGCTTTAACAGGATAAGCAATGGCCACCAACTTTGAAAGAAACGTGGGGTAAAAGTTTGAAGGAAAAAAACATTAAAGTTCAGGAGAGGGGTCACTTGTATTCATGGAACTTCCTCAGAACAGTAACTATTCCGGAATTTGGCAAGACAAGTAGCAATTACCTCACTCACATGCATTAGATACCAAGCTCCCAGGGAAAGGACAGCAAATCCAAAGATATTCCAGGTGAAGAAGAATTTATCTGAAAAGCTCAGCAGGTCTGGCAGCATCTGTGAAAAGAAATCAAAGTTAGTGTTTCAGGTCCAAGGGGATCTCTTCACAGATATCTCTTCACAGACATCTCTTCACAGACCTCGCTTCACAGATATCTCTTCACAGATGCTGCCAGACCTGCTGAGCATTTTCAGCAACTTCTGTTTTTGCTTCTGATTTATAGCCTCTGCAGATCTTTCATTTTTTATTAAGAATTTATTGGATGTGCTTAACTTTTTGAGCAATGGAATGTTAAAATAGTTTGGTGCTGCATTGGATCAATATTGGCTTGGGGGGGGGGAGAGGGGAGTAGAGGGATGATACTGACATTGTGCTAGTGTCATGGGTTAGTGATCAGGCGCGCCAGCCTACATGCTGGGGGCACAAGTTCAAATCCCATGACAGCAGCTGGTGTAATTTAAATTTGATCAATAAATCTCGACTGAATAAGTGATAATGGTGACAGCGATTATGAATTGTTGTAAAAACCCATTCTGTTCGTAAGTACCCTTTAGGGAAAGAAATCTGCTCCTGGCCTGGCATTGTGTGACTCCGGACCAGCAGTAATGTGTTGCAACGAGACCTGGGTACATCAGTCACTGAAGGTGTAGTAGTAATGACGCAGTGAAGACGACAGATGGTATGTTGGCTTTTATAGTGAGGGGATTCAATTACATGAGCAGGGATGTCATCCTGCAATTGTACAGGACTTTGCTGACATTACGCCTGGAGTACTGAGTGCAGTATGGTCTCCTTACCTGAGAAAGACTGTGATTCCTGATGAAGGGCTTATGCCCGGAATGACGATTCTCCTGCTCCTCAGATGCTGCCTGATCTGCTGTGTTTTTCCAGCATCACACTCTTGACTCTGAGAAAGGATGTGCTTGATAGAGAGGGAGTGCAGTGGTGGCTTACCAGACTGTTTCTTGGAATGACAGGACCGATGTATAAAGAAAGAGTGGATTGGTTCAGATTATGTTTGCTGGAGTATAGATGACTGAGTACAGGGAGGGGAGGTTCTAACAAGACAAGGCAGATTATACACACAAAGGATGTTCTTGATGACTGGGGAGTCTGTGGAATTCTCTGCTACAAAAAAAGGGTTTAGGCCAAAACATTGAATGTTTTCAAGAAGGTATTGGGTATAGTTCAGTGGGTGAAAGGGATCAAAGTGGGTAAGGAGAAAGCAAGTACAGGATATTGAGTAGGATGACCATCCATGATTATATTGAATGGTGGAGCAGATTCAAGGGGCTGAATGGCCTCCTCCTGCTCCTAGTTTCTGTGTACCTGTGTTGATTCAGAAATGGTTTAGCAATTCCACAGCTGAATACAGTTTCAGCCAAATCTCACACACATCATTGTGCAGAGATTGGATAATTTGTGTTTTTGATATTGGTTAAGGGGAATCATTGATTGAGACACCAATGACAGCTCCACAACTCTTTGTTGACAATAGATTATTGGTATCGTTGACATTCACTGAAAGATAGCATTGCCAACAGTGCAGCATTCAGTCAGCAGTGCATTCAGCCTGGGTTATACCTCTCATCTTTGTAAAGGGGCATGAACCCACAATCTTTTTGACCTTTACTCTTTTATGGGATACGGCCATTACTGGGAAAACCAGCATTTTTTGACCATCCCTAAATGCTTTTGAACTTAGTGGCTCTCAAGGCCATTTCAGGGGGCGTTTGAGAGTCAACCATATTGCCATGAGTCTGGAGTCACATGTAGGCCAGACCAGGAAAAGACAGCAGATTTCCTTCCCTAATGGATTTCAGTGAATCAGATGGGTTTTTACAACAATCGGTAGATCGATTCATAGCACCATTACTCAAAATATCTTTCAATTTAGCATTTATTAATGAATTGAATTTATGGCAGTGTTGAGATTTGAACTTCTGCCCCTAGAGCAATAGTTTAGGAAGCTGGTCTAGTAACATTTCCAATGTGTCATCATCATCGTTATATACATCTCTTGTCTCACTTCTGCATCTTACTGTCACTAATTTGGGAAGGAATTGATTCATGCCAATACTGCCTGGTTCCAGCAGAGGGCAATGTCTACTGCTCTTTATAATTTACTGAATGAGCCAGAATGGAAATTGAGGTTACTACTTTAAGATTTATGTTGCTGAATACTCCGCAAAGATAACAGTGTCACAGCAATGATGTTCCTTCAGTTGTGAAGGCTTCTTATAGTCTGGTTATCATGAAGGACCATCCTTCTCAATCCCATCTCTCTCCTGATGTATTGCTGACCCACAGGACACACTGCTATCAGTCTTCTCTCTCGAATGAGAGCAGCCCCGTGGTCTGGCAAGACTATTGCAACTTCACCTTTATACTCTGGAATTCCATCCCCATACCTTCTACCTCTCTACTTCTCTCCCCTTTTAACGGACTCCTTAAAGCTCCCCTTTTAACGGACTCCTTAAAGCCTACAATCACCTCCCTGAATATCTCTTAGAGTCATAGAGGTCTACAGTGCAGGAAAAGGCCCTTCAGCCCATTGAGTTGTGTCAGTCAAAAAATAACCACCTAACTATGCTGACCCCATTTCTAACACTTGGTCCATTGCCTCATACACCTTGGCATCGCAAGTGCACATCTAAATAATTGTTAAATGTTATGAGGATTTCTGCCTCTACCAACCTAAGAGGCAGAGACTTCCAGATTTCCCACCACCCTCTAGGTGAAAAGGTTTTTCCTTACATTTCCCCTGAACCTCCTACCCCTTCCTTTAGATCTATACCCTTGGACATTGACCCCTCCATCAAAGGGAATGGTTCCTTCTCCTTTACCCTGTATACCCGTTTCATGTGGTTCACTGTCTAATCTGCCTGGCAACATCCCCATGGCCCTCCTGGAGCCTTTTACTGCATTGAAGGTGCTAGCAGGTTGTTGCTGTATTCTGAAGCTTTCACAGCCACTAGCAATCAGTTGCCACATTTATAAATCTCCTTAATTTCTTAATTAAGGGGAAATTAATTAAGAATGAGGATTGCCAACCTTGGTTGTATGCGTTATTGGAGGTTTTACCACATGACCTCTTACCTCTAGCTGCCTCACCCTCTTCTTAGGTAGACCCACGGGATCATGTCTATCCAGTCTCGCATTCTCACCCTAAGAATCAGCACAGAGAATCAGACTTCACTCCTGAAGTTTAAAATTAACAGCATTAAACTCCTGGGGGCTGGGGGGGAACAAACTACATTTCAAACATTTCTTCCAGCCACTGAAATGGACTCTTTCAAGTCCAATCACTTTGGTGTTGCTGGTCCTGTGCTCGCTGCAATGCTCCAGCAAGCCACATCACAAACTTGGAAAATAACCTCAGTTTCTGCTTGGCCACTGCACAGCCTCAAAGACACAATATTGAATTCCACAACCTTCAGGCTACAATGCTTGTCCTCAACCTTTCTTCCATTACCATCCACAACAACCCACTCACCCCCACAGCTGGGTTGTGTGTGTCCTTTTTCTTATTCATTGATGTGATGAGACATCACTAAGTGGACCGGCATTTATTGCTCACTGGACAGTTAAGAGTCAACCACCTTGCTATGAGTCCAGAGTCCGATGTAGGCCAAATCAGGTAAGGATGGCAGTTTCCTTCCCTAAAGGACATTAGCCATCCAGATGGGATTTTTCTGACAATCACAACAGATTTATGGTCATCATTAAGATTGCAGATACTGGAAAGGCTCAGCAGGTCTGGTAGTGAAAGTAGAGTTAACATCTCAGGTACTGAATTTCACCTTCTGCCATCACAGGATTTGAACCCAGCTCCTCAACAGCATCCCAAGATTGATAGCCCAGTGAAAATCCCACTGGGCCATCACCTCCCTTTGTTCACCTTGCTCTCCGTCAAGAGGGGCCCATTGTCTCCCTTTCATTCTTGTTGCTCTTACAACAGGGAACAGCTTCTCTGATCCACTCAACAGCCTGGAGCCATCATTGTGAGTTGAGTAAAGTTCACCCTTGAACCCGTGAGTCTCCCGTGGTCAGAGGTCATGTGGTAAAACCTCCAAGAATTCATGCAACCAGAGGTGGCAACCCTCATCAGACTGCCATTGTGATTAAGAGACCAGCTGGTGAGTGCCACCCACCAAAGACCAGTTCCTCATATGATTGGAGGTTGCCTGGGAATGTCACTATAGGAGGATTCCAGAGTTCCAAATTAATACTCCTAGGTTTTGAGTTAAAATCTCATTGCCACACATTATGAAAACTAGGCTTTTATTCCCTAAAATAAATAAGGTTAATACATGGTTCAGAGCTTTTTGGGCTTTAGGAAGTAATTTATAAGGTAGGCAGAGGTAAACATTTTTCTCTATTCAAGCTGTGCATAAACATTTATAGCTTGGGTGCCAGTTGCTGTTGCTGTGGGTATGTTTGCTGGGATGTTGATTTGCAGACGTTTCATCCCCTCTCTCGGTGACATCCTCAGTGCTTTGGAGCCTCCTGTGAAGCGCTGCTGTATTGTGTCTTCTGGAACTGATTTGGTTCAGTTCCTGCTGCTTCCGGTTACTGGTTCCGGTTGCTCATTGTAGTGGCCAGTAGATTGGATCAAGGTCTATGTGCTTGTTGATCGAGTCTGTGGATGAGTGCCATACTTCTAGAAATTCTCTGGCTGTCCTCTGTTTAGTTTGTCCTATGATCATTGTGCAGTCCTGGTCAAACTTGTGCTCCTCTGTGTGTGAGGCTACTAGGGACAGCTGGTCGTGGCGTTTAGTGGTGAGTTAGTGTTCATGGATGTGGATTGTTAGTTGTCTGCCTGTTTGTCCCATATAGTGTTTCGTGCAGTCTTTGCATGGAATCTTGTAAATTACATCAGTCTTGCATGTGATGTATCGGGTCTTTTGTCCTAGTGAGTTGTCTGAGCGTGTCTGTCAGTTTATGGGCTGTCATGGATCCAAGTGGGCGGCGACGTCTGGCTGTCAGTGCCAAGATGGTTTTTATGTGAGGTAGCGTGGCTAGCGAGTTAGGTCGTGGCATGTCCTCATCACGTTGTCTGTCTGTTAGGCATCTGTGGATGGAATTCTGGGGCTATCCGTTCTTAGTGAATACTCTGTCAAGGTGTTCTTCTTCCCTTTGCAGATTGGGAGTGCTGCAGTGTGTTGTAGCCCTTTTCAATAGACTCCTAATGCAGCTTCTCCTGTGTGTGTTTGGGTGGTTGCTGTTGGAGTGCAGGACCTGGTCAGAGTGTGTCGCTTCCTTTACACTCTTGTGGTGCATTCACCGTTCTGTGTTCTTTCCAGCATCACATCCAGGAATGGGAGTTGGTTGTTGGTTTCCTCCTTTTGCGTAAATCTGATCCCTGTGAGCATGGTGTTGATAATCCAGTGTGTTTTCTTGATTGAAGAAGGAAGTGTTGCTGAACAAAGAGACCTTGGAGTGCAGGTTCATAGCTCCTTGAAAGTAGAGTCGCTAGTAGATAGGATAGTGAAGAAGGTGTTTGGTATGCTTTCCTTTATTGGTCGAGCATTGAGTACAGGAGTTGGGAGGTCATGTTATGGCTGTACAGGACATTGGTTTGGCCACTGTTGGAATTTTGCGTGCAATTGTATTGGAAGGATGTTGTGAAACTTGAATGGGTTCAGAAAAGATTTACAAGAATGTTGCCAGGGTTCGAGGATTTGAGCTATAGGGAGAGGCTGAACAGGCTGGGGCTGTTTCCTGGAGCATCTGAGGTTGAGGCGTGATATTATAGAGGTTTATAAAATCATGAAGTGCATGGATAGAATAAACAGACAAGGTCTCTTCCCTGGGGTAGGGGAATCCAGAACTAGAGGGCATAGGTTTAGGGTGAGAATGGAAAGATTTAAAAGGGACCTAAGGGGCAGCTTTCTCACATAGAGGGTGGTACGTGTAAGGAATGAGCTGCCACAGGAAGTGGTGGAGGCTGGTATAATTGCAACATTTAAAAGGCATTTGGGTGGGTATATGAATAGGAAGGGTTTACGGGTATATGAGCTGGGTGCTGGCAAATGGGACTAGAATAGGTTGGGATATCTGATCGGCATGGACGGGTTGGACCAAAGGGACTGTCTCCATGCTGTACATCTCGATGACTCTATGACTCTAAGAAAGTGAGGATTGCAGATGCTGGAGATCAGACTCAAAACGTGTAGCACTGAAAAAGCACAGCAGGTCAGGCAGCATCCGAGGAGCAGGAGAGTCGATGTTTCAGGCATAAGCCCTTCATCAGGAATGTGGAAGGTGCCCAAGGGAGCTGAGAGATAAATAGGGTGGGGGTTGGGCTGGCGGGAAGGTAGCTTGGAAGGCGATAGGTAGATGAAGATGGGGGGGGGGGGGGGGTTATGGTGATAGGGTTGAACCATTAGGAGGGAAGGAAGATGGCCAGGTAGGACAGTTCAAGAGGGCGGTGCCGAGTCAGAGGGTTGGATCTGGGATAAGGTGGGGTCCGTGGGGGGGGGGGGGGGGGGGGGGAGATGGGGAAACTAGTGAAATCCACATTGATCCCATGTGGTTGGAGGGTCCCAACGCGGAAGAATTTTTAGAGGCATGGCACTCATCCACGGACTCCATCAATAAGCACATAGACCTCGACCCAATACACCGGCCTCTAAAATGAGCAACCGGAACCAGTAACCGGAAGCAGCAGGAACTGAACCAAATAAATTCCAGAAGAGACAATACAGCAACGCTTCACAGGAGGCTCCAAAGCACTGAGGATGTCACCTTGACAGAGGACAAGACATCTGCAAATCAACTTCCCAACTTCCCACAACTCTGATTTTTCTTTGTTGTTGTGGTAGCTTCGAACAAGGGCCCATGACCTTTCCGTCAGAACGCAAACCGTATGGAAGAGAAATCCAGGGGGACGTTTGTTGTGATGACAGGGGTCTCGCCCGCTGGCTGGAGAGCTGGGGAGAGACCCTTGCTGCTTCTTCCAGGAAAGGGACATTGAAACACAAGACCCCGGGGGGAGGGGAAGTAGCAGGGAGTGGCAACGGAGCTGGAAGTCCCAATCAATGAGTGGCCAGCAGCATCAAAGAGGAGGCCATGACAGTTGGAAGTAATGATGGTCCCCGGAGTCTGTGATGTTTTTGATTTGATTTATTATTGTCACGTGTACCGAGATACAGTGAAAAGTACTGTATTGCGTGTTAACCAGACAAATCATACCTTACATGAGTACATCAGAGTAATAGACCAGAATTCAGAGTATAGCATTACAGCTATAGAGAAGGTGCAGAGAAAGATCAACTCTAATATATGGGAGGTCCATTCATTAGTCTGATAACAGCAGAGAAGAAGCTGTTCTTGAATCTGTTGATATGTGTTTTCAAACTTTTGTATCTTCTGCCCCATGGAAGAGCGTGGAAGAGAGTATAACTAGGGCGGGAGGGGTCTTTGATTATGTTGACTGGTTTCCCCAGGCAGCGGGAAGTGTAGACAGAGCCAATGGATGGAAGGATGGTTTGCGTGATGGATTGGGCTGTGTTCACAACTCACTGTAACTTCTTACAGTCTTGGGAAGAGCAGTTGCTATATCACACTGTGCTGCATCCAGAAACAACGTTTTCAATGGTGCATAAATATATATTGGTACAATTCATTGTGGACATGCTGAATTTCCTTTGCCTCCTGACAAAGTAGAGGTGTTGGCGTGCTTTCTAGACTGTTGGGGAGGGGGTGTTACCTCTCAGGTTGGAGAAGAGGTGTCCAGGGGGTCTCAAGGAAGGACGGATATTGGCTGTCCTAGGGCAAACCCCTTATTTGTCACATCCCTTCCCCCAATTGGAAACAGACTGTCTTTAATCAAGATACCACCATTTACTCTGAGGTAACACAGAAACAATAGAAACTAGGACAACAGTAGGCCATGCAGCCCTTCAAACCAGCTCCACCATTCACTACGATCATGCCTGATCCTCTATCCTCAACGCCATATTCCAGCTTCCATACAAAACCCCCTGATCCCTTTAATGTCTAAAAAATCTATCAATCTCTTTCTTAAATATACTCAATGACCCAGTTTCCATAACTTTCAGTGGTGGCAAATTCCACAGAAGGGACACTCTTTGAATAAAGGAATCTTTCCTTATCCCAGTCCGAAATGGTCATCCCTTGTTTTTGAGACTGGTTCTAGCTCCACCGTTACTCAGGGGAAACAACCTTCCTACTTTTAATCTGTTGTGTCCTACAAGAAGATTCCGTGCTTCAATGGGGCAATAATTAAAGAGAACTAAGTGCAAGATTACCTCGATCACTAAATTACTGATACTAAATGCTGCCCACATGAAGTGTTAGGCAGGAGAGACTCAGTTTATTACATAATACTTAGTTAAATTTCATCTTAGTTACCAGAGTCTCCAGTGAAATGTCAGGCTGAGTACACATTACAGTTTAACAACAAACTCCTACATCTTAGCACTGGTTACCTCCTCCCAATGACAATCCTATTGGCTATTTTCTTATACTCTAATTCCACATCTCTGCAGCAGGTGGGACTTGAATCTGGGTCTCCTCCCTCAGGGGTAAGGACACTACTACTGTGGCACAAGAGTCCCCCCAGCAGTCCCTTGCGTCCTGATGGGCAGGGTTTATCTCATGAGGGTTACTAATGTTTGCAGCATACCAACTGTCTTCATCAGGGATAATCTCCTCTCCCTACACTGTAACCTGTTCCCTGGCTCAGAACCTGCTGAAAAATTGTCACATCTCCACTTTCTTCCAGTGTTCCACAGACATTTACAGCATTTTCTGCCCCCAGTTTGGATTTACAGCATCCTAAACCCTGGAATTCCCCTTTTTACCCCTCTCACCCCAACAACCCCACATGAAACTCTCCTCACAACCAGCCAATCACAGCTCTTCATATAGTCCTGTGCAGCTCGCTGGAAGATTTTGCCTGATATCTGTTCCAGTGCAGAGCCCAAAAGCGAAGCTGGAGGAATGAAAATTGTTGATGGGATCAGGACCCCCGGAATTTCGACTTTGGTATAATATTCCTGCTGTTTTGCCTCTCCTCAAAAGCCTGACACCATTTGTCTTTCCCTCTCACGTATAACTAGGTCCACTTCCCGTAACCCTCTTCCCTGTAGATTAGCTGAGATGCAGCCTGTAATTCAAGCTGATATATGTATATATTTAGAAAGTCAAACTAGCCCAGTACTGAGCGAGCGCAGTGAATCTGTCTCTGCAAAGAACGCTGGCTGGTTTCTTAATAATTCTACCTTGCTTTAATTCTGCCTTTCCTGTTCAGTTTTGGTGCTCCGTTCAGATTCCTAACAGCAGAATCGAAATCAGTAATTAGCAAGACCTGAATCCACCGTACTTTAACATCTATGGTTGTCTCAATCAGTAAGTACCCAAGGATTCTCTCTCTCTCTCTCTCTTTCTTCTTTCTCTCGCTTTTTAATTTCTTTTTGATTTTGTGATAGATGAGGTGAGTATTGTTAGCATCGAGTTTGTGAACCATTTCCTTTCCACACGGCGAGGAAGGGTCAATTGTACTACTGTTGTATCCAGGATAAAGTTTCAGTTGCATTGCCTGAAAACACAGGAAAGCATTCTCTACTGGACCAGGCATTGCAATTGTGTCTCACCACTTGCATTTATATAGTGCCTTTCTCTCACCTCAGGACACCCCCAAAGCACTTGCAGCCAATGATGAAATGCAGTCACTTTTGTCACGTTGGAAACAAAGCAGTTTGTGCACAGTTAACTCCCACAAGCATCAATGTGTTAATGAACAGACAACCAATTTCTAGTGACATACGGCAAGTGCTTAGCAAGGCAAGTGGACTGTTGTTGTTTATTGCAAGGGAATTAAAATATACACACTTCGGGATGCTTGCTACAGTTGTATTGGTGAGACCACATTTAGTGCACTGAGTACAGTTTATTTAAAAAAAGGTATAATGAATTAGAAACAGTTCAGAGATGCTTCATGAGACACTTTACAAGAATGAAGAACATAATGTCTAAGGGTAGGCCATTCAGCCCCTCGAACCTGCTCCACCATTTAATCCGATCATTGCTGATCTCATCTCGGCCTCAACTCCACTTTCCTGCCCTGCTCCTCATAACCCATTACTAATTAAAAATCTATCTCTCAGTGTGCTATTGTCCACTGGGGTACGTGACTTCCACCGAACCATGACCCCTTGAGAGACGTAATTCGTCCTCATTCCTGTCTTAAATCTGTTGTCCCTTATCCTAAAACAATGACCATGACGTCTCGTTCTAGACTTGACTTATTCCTGGGATGATGGGGTTATCTTATTAGGAAGGGCTGGGGAGGTTAGACCTGTCCCCAGCAGAGTTTAAAAGAATAGAAGGTGATCGTATTGAACCATATAAGATCCTGAGTGGACTTGACAGGGGAATGCTGAGAAGATGTTTCCCCTAATGAGACCAAAAGTAAGAGACGCTGTTTAAAAATAAACTGGCTGCTGTTTAAGCCAGAGATCAAGAGAAACCTTTTGTCTCAGAGAGTCATGAGTGTGTGGAACTCTCTTACCCAGAGAGGAATGGAGGCAGGGTCATTGAATAATTTTAAGGATGAGGTAGGTCAAATCTTGATTAACAAGAAAGTCGAAGACTATCAAGGGCAGGCAGGAAAGTGCAGCTGAAGCCAGATCAGCTATTGACTTTCTGAGTGGCAGAGGAGGCTTGAGGGACAAACGAGCCTTCTCCTGCTCTTTGTGTGTGTGTGTGTGTGTGTGTCTGTACCTCTGTGTGTGTGTGTATGAGTGAGAAAGAGAGTGTGTGAGAGTGTGCCTGTGTGTGTGTTTGTGTGAGAGAGAGAGAGTGTGAGTGTGCCTGTGTGTGTGTGCGTGAGAGAGAGAGAGAGAGAGAAAGTGTGTCTGTGAGAGAGTGTGTGTATCAGTGAGAGAGAGAGAGAGAGAAAAAATGTGCCTGTGTGTGTGTGTGTGAAAGAGAGAGTGTGTGTATGAGAAAGTGTGTGTGTGTGTGTCTGTATGCATGTGTGCGTGTGTGTTCATGTTGGCTGAGGAATTAATTTTGATCAGGATACTGTGATGACTTCCGTTGTCCTCAGTTGACTTGTACAATGGGACCTTTCACATCCACCTCAGCAACGGCAGGAGCTTTGATTTAGCCTCTGGGTTTCATCACTAGTCCAGGCTGACACTGCAGGCACAACACTGAGGGACTGCTCCACTGTTGAAGGTGCCATCTCTCCAATAAGTTATTAAACCCAAGCCTCATCACCCTCTCAGGTGAATGTAATAGGCCCAATGGCACTATTTTATTGAGGAGGGAGGGGCAATCTCCCCAGTGTCCTGGCCAATAATTTTCTTTCAGTTAATGCCACAAAAGCAGTGTCACTATTGCACAGTTGATGATGGGAGCTTGCTGTGTTCTCTTGAATTCCCAATATTGCAATGGTTCAAACGTTGGAAAGCACTTCGAGACATCCTTTGAGACATCACTAAACCAATGGATGGTATGGTGGCTCAGTGGTTAGCACTGCTGCCTGACAGTGCCAGGGATCCAGATTTGATTCTAGCCTTGGGCGACTGTCTGTGTGGAGTTTGCACATTCTCCCTGTGTCTGTGTGGGTTTCCTCCTATAGTCCAAAGGTGAGCAGTTTAGATGAATTGGCAATGCTGAATTGCCCATAGTGTTTAGGGATGTGTAGGTTAGGTACATTGGTCAGGGGTAAATCTAGGGTAGGATTAATGGGTCTAGGTGGGCTACTCTTCAGAGGGTTGGAGTGGACTTGTTGGGCTGAAGGGCCTGTTTCCACACTGTAGAGATTCTATGAATGTCATCAATAGCTGATTTGATTCTGGCTTCAGAAATGAGGATGTTTAGTGATGATTTCACAATGTCCAACACAATTCATGGTCCTGCAACAACCCATATCCATATGTAACACTGGCTGGACAATATCCAGGCTTGGGCAAGTAACATTTGCACCAAATCCCAGGAAATTGCATCTTTAATAAGAGAGAATCCAACTATCACCCAGTGTCCTTCAAAGACATTACAATCTTTGAAAACTCCATTATCAATATTGTTGCCCAGAAATTGAACTGGGCCAGTTAAATAAGTACTGTGCCTTCAAGAGCAGGTTCAGAATAATGCTGCAAGTAACTCATCTCTTGTCTCCAAAGCCTGTCCATCATCTACAAGGCACAAGTCAGGTATGTAATGGAATAATCCCCACTTGCCTGGATGGTGCAGCGTCAATGCTACTCAAGAAACTTAAAACCAGAGCAAAATGGCCCACTTGATTGACATCCCATCCATTAACTCCATCCACTAATTGGGGCACAGTAGCATCAGTGAGTACCATTTACAAGATGCACTACAGTATTTCACCAAACCTCCTCTGACAGCACCTTCTAAACCCAAGACCTCACCAGCCAAAGGACAGGGGCAACAGATGTATGGGAACCCCACCTGCAAATTCTTCTCTGTGCTACACACCATCCTTCACTCTGTCACAGTTCTGGAACTCTCTTCCTAACAGCTCTGTAGTGTCCCTATGCCCTGAAGGGACTGCAGCGGTTCAAGAAGGCAGCTCGCTACCACCTTCTCCAGAACAATTAGAGATGAGCAGTGAATATTGGTGTAACCAGCAATGCCCATATCCTGTGAACAAATAGCTTAGAAATCCTCTCGAAGACATTCTTCCTGCACCTTCACATCACCAGACTTGAGATGTACTATTTATTATCACCACTCATGAGAGAAGGATTATAAAACCCAGTGACACAACTCATTGGCGAGTTTTGAGAAGTTTTGTAGCTCAGGGTGAGGTTTTGGATGTAGGTTTGCTCGCTGAAAGGTTCATTTCCAGATGTTTTGTTACCTGACTAGGTAACATCTTCAGTGGGCCTCAGACAAAGCACTGCTGAAAATTCCTGCTTTCTATTTATATGTTTGGGTTTCTTAGGGTTGGTGATGTCATTTCCTGTGGTGATGTTGGCATCATGGTAGCCCACAAACCCACCAACACACTAAAACAGCAGCTAATGAACTTTAAAGACTCTATACAGACAATGAGTAAAACTAAAGTCATTTACAAAATACCATGCAAGGACTGTAACAAACACTACATTGGACAAACAGACAGAAAACTAGCCACCAGGATACATGAACACCAACTAGCCACAAAAAGACATGAGGTAAAAACAATGATTGCAGATGCTGGAAACCAGATTCTCGATTAGTGGTGCTGGAAGAGCACAGCAGTTCAGGCAGCATCCAAGGAGCTTCGAAATCGACGTTTCGGGCAAAACCCCTTCATCAGGAATAAAGGCAGTGAGCCTGAAGCGTGGAGAGATAAGCTAGAGGAGGGTGGGGGTGGGGAGAAAGTAGCATAGAGTAAAACTTCTTCAAGGCAGGCATCCTTGCAAGAGGATTCGCAGTAGGGTTAAAATCAACTAGTTAAAAACAATGACTGCCGATGCTGGAAACCAGATTCTGGATTAGTGGTGCTGGAAGAGCACAGCAGTTCAGGCAGCATCCAAGGAGCTTCAAAATGACCCTCTCTCACTAGTATCCTCACATACGGATGAGGAAGGACACCACTTCAACTGGGACAACACATCCGTCCTAGGACAAGCCAAACAAAGACATGCACAAGAATTCCTAGAAGCATGGCATTCCAACCGGAACTCTATCAACAAACACATCGAGTCAGACTCCATTTATCACCCCTTAAGAAAAAGAACAGGAAGTGACTTCACCACAGGAAATAACATCACCACAGGAAATGGCATCATCAACCCAAAGAAACCCAAACATATAAATAGAAAGCAGGAATTTTTAACATTGCTTTGCATGAGGTCCACTGAAGATGTTACCTAGTCAGGTAACAAAACATCTGGAAATGAAGCTTCCAGCTCAGCGAGCAAACCTACATCCAACACAACTCATTGTTTGCTATCATCTTATACCTTCACTCATAGTCTGTAATTGACTGCATAACTACGTTTGATACACCACTTAAGAATCTTATACCTCCTTTTGTGGTCTACATGTAGGAACGTGGGAGCAGGAGTAGACTATTCAGACCAACAAGCCCGTCCTCACTATTCAATGCAATAATTGCTGATCTGTGACCTAATTCCACATACCTATAGTTTTTGCCCACTATTAGGTTAGCACTGAAAGAAAGCTGTACTGTCAGAAGTGTGAATTTTTGGATGAGGCACTGAAAAACTAAGGTCCCACCTGACCTCTCAGTTCAATGCAAAACGGTCTGATGGCACTATTTCAAGGAAAGCTTTGGGAGTTATTGCCAGTAACCTCAGTGAACATTAGCAAATGCCTACTTTATAGCAGTGTATACTTTTTGAAAGTATCTTATTGGTTGTAAAAGTGCTTTGGTAGGCCAGTGATAGTGAAAGAGATCGAATAAATGCACATCTTTCCTCGTTATATCATTGTTGGCAAAGAATGCCAAGGACTACTTCCAACTCCCAGAAGCAAATGTGGTTGGAGATGTAACTGTGGGATCAGGCTCATCAACCACACAAGGACCCACAGAATGCATGACCAATGACACGGAATTTCGTGGGTAGGCAATCATACCTGTTAGTGAGTGATTGCTGGTGACAATTACATAATGTAGTGTACAAAATCCCATGCAAGGACTGCACAAAACACTATATAGGACAAACAGGAAGACAGCTAATGATCCGCATCCACGAACATCAACTAGCCACGAAACGACATGACCAGCTATCCCTAGTAGCCACGCACGCAGACGACAAGCAACATGACTTTGACTGGGACAACACTACCATTATAGGGCAAGCCAAACAAAGAACAGCCAGGGAATTCCTAGAAGCTTGGCACTCATCCACAAACTCCATCAACAAACACATAGACCTGGACCCAATATACCGGCCACTACAGCGGACAGTTGAAACTGACAACCGGAAGCGGCAGGGACAGGCCACTATAAATGCCGGAGGAAACACCACAGAAGCGCTTCACAGGAGGCTCCCAAGCACTGAAGATGTCATCTAGACAGGGGATGAAACGTTTGCAACAAAAACTTCCAGCTCGGCGAACAGAACCACAACATTACATAATCTTGTACAAGTAGCTTTTATCCTGTCATCTAGACCATCACTGATTGACAACGCAATTCAGCATCATAATTTTCTATCAAGATATCTGCAAGAATGACATCCTTCAGGGCAACACCACTGGCAATTGGAGTCCACTTGCCAAGCAATAAACACTCTCTCACAAAATATAATATATGATACATAAATAAATAACATATAAATATGTAAAGTATAAAATGCTCCTCTTTACATTGGTATTCTTGCAAATTGTCCTGATGAATGTTAGATGCAAAGCTTGAACAAAATGCGCCTTTTCTCAGCAATATTTTTCAAGTTTTATTACCAGCTGACTAGAATTTATTATTCTCCTAAAACTCCATCAAAACTGTTGGATATCTTCACGCATTCAGTTCTAAATTGGGATATACACGACAGATGTATTGTTGGATGAGCTAACAGCTGTTTGAACTTGCTGCTGGAGCTGAAATAGCATTCCCCCTCAATCGTTGATCTTGTAAGCATTTTCACATCTTTTATCCTCCCTCCTTTGCAATACGGGACACTGGTATGGTGCAGAGGAATCACAAAGCAGCTACGGAATGCCATTGTAGGTGATATGAAGGGGCTTGCAAAGTCTTTTTTGCCCTTTAAGTACCCTGGGTCACTTGGGCACCTTACACCATTATGTTCTGGAGACTCTCAAGAACAAACAAATTCAACTCTGTCATTTCCAACAAATTTCCAACTTGATTTACTACCAGCAGACTGGCCACACCGTGTCTCCCAGATACACAATTCAGAGAAACTAAGTAGAAGAACAAGATTTATAAATAGACCAATGCCATATCTCACCTACATAATAGAGAAACTCGAATTATTGTTACACTATTAGACATTGAACCTTGTTAACAGAAAGACCCTACTCTATTACGTTTGGTGTTCTTGTATTTAGTATAAAATGAAAGGTTGCAAAGTTTACCTCAGTTTGGCATTTTGGCCGCAATAGCATTTGATTGCTAAATAAATAAACGTTTAAATTGAAATATGCTGAATAGTTGAGATTTTTCTAAGACGTCACTAGTCACATCTTGCTTTTAAGAGTGTCCACCCATTCTCGGCAGCTAATGAAGGAAAAGGTGAAATTGCCAGAGCTCTACCAGACCACTGGACTGCTCTGCCCTTACTGAGAGAGATGACTGGTGGTCGTTTAACCTGAGGGTCACCATACCTCAGGCAAGGTGAGATGTTAATAAGGACAGTCCTTCAGGGTAACTTCGGCTGGTGCAGGAATTGAACTCATGCCACTGGCAAATGCTGAATTGCGAACTAGCCACCAAAACCAACCGTGCCCCAACTAATAATCCCCTCATGAACCGCACCACTAAGAGAGGGATGATAGAATGACAGTCAGGAGGGCTCTCATGGCACAGTGAACTCTGAGCCAGGAGGTCTGGGTTCATGTCCCACTTGTTTCAGAGATGTGTAATGATTAGAAAATAGTGACAGTCAGGGTGTGTACTCAAGTCTCTGCCCTTAGACTTAAGTTCAGAATGTTTTGACTTAAAAGTGAGAGTGGTACTCAGTGAAGAAGGACTCAGAGACAGTGCAATGACAAGTTTCTAGAAGCTTATGTCATTGTAAAAGGTTGCAGAGGTAGACCGCGTCAGGGCTATGGAGTGGTTTGAAACACTGCAGATCATTTACCTTCACTGTGACTGACTTGAATCAGCTCTCTGCTTGTGTAATTAATCAAAGCTTTGATCCAACAGCCAGACAGGAAGCAACTCTCCACAGTATTCTTAAAGCAGCAGAGTAATGATGTGTAGAACATGACACGGGCCAAATGGGGAACAGTGCTCAGGAACCACATACAAACACCTTTCTGCAGACTACAGGAGCAGTGTAGACAGGGTCCTGGGAACAAGTACTCAATCTTTTTGAGTGGGAGAGGGGTTGAAGAGGAGCTGCTAGTCTCAGGCGAAAACCAAAATCCATTCAACATATCCTTGAGAAAAAGAGTACTGAATATTTAAATCCAAGCTCCAATTCTTTTGATAACTTATATCTGTCATGGGTTTTCAATTTTGTCAGCACTTTGCCATCAGGTCCAATTGTCATTCTTCCTAAGGTTATGCTGATAAGCAGGTGCGAAGGAGGCTTCCTCCTTATCTTGGCTCTCTATCAAAACCATTAAATTGTCGCAGTTAATCTAAGGACCTCTCACAGCAGCACTGAATGATGATCTTTCTGCTGTGAGTTATGAAGCTCATTTATAGCAGGGCTTCCAAACACCTGCCAGGGCTTGGAGCCAGACAGAAATAACCTGGGCCACCATTAAGGAAATCACCAGCGTACTCTTCAATGCCTCTTCAAATGAATGCCATGATGTGGAGGAGCCGGTGTTAGACTGGAATGGACAAAATTAAAAACCACACAACAGGTTTATTTGGAAGCACTAGCTTTCGGAGCACTGCTCCTTCATCAGATGGTTGTGGAGTATAAGGTCATAAGACACAGAATTTATAGCAAAAGATTACAGTGTCATGCAACTGAAATGATATATTGAACAAACCTGGATTGTTTTAAAGTCTTTCATCTTTTAGAATGGGTTGCAGATTTCAATTCATTAATATGTAAATCCCAGAACTTCTTTTAAATCACCTTCTCAAGATAACTTACGGTTTTATAACAAAAGGTGACATCTCAGCTCTGACAATGCACTAAAGGTGTGAGGTTAGAGTCTGTCTGTATCCCAATATTGAGTCAGACTGGTTCTACTTCCAAAGTTGAATTTAGAAAATATTACATGTATTGACTGCCTACGGGTTGAGCGTTCTTTGAGCAAAACAGAATGTGTCTGAAAATATAACTTTGCAAATACAACTTTACCCCATTGACTTATATGTGTGTGTGCGTGCATGAGAGATACTCCACAACTACAAGATGAAGGAGCAACGCTCCGAAAACTAGTGCTTCCAAATAAACGCATTGGACTGTAACCTGCTGTTATGCGATTTTCATCTTTCAGACAGGATGGCACACCAATGGCCCATCTGCCCTCAATGAAGTACTAGCAGTCCTCGGGTTGTGAACGCATTCCATTCTAGTGTCTATTCGTAAGTCCATTTGTACGTAAGTCAGAACACAAAGCTGGATAATGTAAGGGTCCTACTTGTAAGTAAAGGAAATAGTCATATGTTGGATCTTTAAAATTCCATTCCTCTTTGAGATTATGTTCATAAGTATGAGAGTTTGTAAGTCAGACATTCATAAATCAGGGGCCCCCTGTATGTTAAAAAACATCAAATCTCTAACGTAGTCAATGCCAGCTCTGGCTCAATTGATAACTCCTTTGCCTCAAAGTCAGAACTTGGTGGGTTCAAGTTCAACTCTGAAGACATAGGGCTAAGTTATCAAAACAAGTCAGGGTCTGGATGTGACAGTTTGGCACCAACATCTGTCATATTGATGGAACACCACAATCTTGATCCTGAGCCATCCTCATCCAGGCTGGGTCCTGCACTGACATAAAGGCAATTTATGTCAATGTAGTGTAATTAAGAGGCCTCTCTGGCTGGGCCAGCATTTGTTGCCCATCCCCAATTGCCCTTGAGAAGGTGGTGTTCAGCTGCTATCCAGAAGGGTGTAAGTACACCCATTGAACTGTTAGGGAGGGAGTTGGTGTGTGCCTTTGAATGGAACTTGTAGGTAGGTGGTAGTAGCCCAATGTATCTGCTGCCTTACCCTTCTTAGGGTAGTGATCATTGCTCCCAAATGAACTGAGATTTCCTGATGGCGTATACATATCCCACGTCAGTCTGGACTGGGTCCATGTCAACATGGCTGTCCCAAGTCCAGAAAGGGAGGGGATGTATGTCATATAGATCATGTACAGGACTCTCCTGCAACCATAGTCAACACCAGGTCCCACATGTAGCCATTAGCTATCCTGTGTAGTGATAACCTCCAGGATCACAGCTGGGCAACAGTGACCAGGTCTCATCTTCGCTCTGTCTGATCATTTTCAGGTTAGTGGTTCCCTCGGCTGTCAATCTGAGAGTGTTTGAGAATGTTCCATTGTCTCTCCAGTCTTCAACCTATCCCTGACTAATGCTTGGCCTTCTCCCCAGCCTTTTATTGGCCATTGATAGGTGATCAGCATGAAGCATAGTGTCACATTGTCATCCCCATTTTCCTGTGCTATCCTCATATCTTCTGATGTCACTAACAGTGAGAAATGCCACAGAGGGCTGTCTTGAATATGCTCAATGATGAAAACCATTCGAACTTAGGAAATACTCAATTTCCCTACTGGGAAATGGTGGCCTGTTATCTGTGACAGCACTTCCAGGAGTCCCTATACTGCAAAAGATGCGTGCAGTTTTTCTATCTCCATGTTTGACAATTGAACTGTATGCATGTCCGACCACAATGACTAAGAACATTGAGCCTATGAAAGGATCTGTGTAGCCAATATGTAACCAAGTCTAGGGTTTATCCAACCATTCCCACAAATGTGGGGGAGCCTCTGGCAGTCATTTTTGTACTTGTTGGCACTCTGGGCACTGTCCCACATACGTGGCCATGTCTGCATCCAATCCTGGCCACCAGACATAATGTCTTGCCAACATCTTCATTTTAGACACCTCTGGATGGCCCTGATGGAGTTTCAGAAGCAACCTTTGGTGGGGATATTCACTCTTACAACCCATAATAATAAACCACCCTCTACTGTGATTTGGTCTCTCCAGGACCAAAAAGGTTTCAATTCTGGTTGTGATGGCCCTTTGATTTACCAGCTATTTCAGTTTTACCAGGACTGGATCTTTCTGCATCTAAAGTCTGATATTGTCAGCTGTGACTAGAAGTCTATTCAAAAACTGTAAAATCATCATGGACTCTTCCATGGTACCACTGGTGGTGTATTTGCTACCTGCATTTGCTACTTGGCCTCCCAGACAGTGTTCCAACTTGTTTATTCTGTTTTTAAATATTCATTTGTGGGACTTGGGCATCGCTGGCTGGCTGGCCAGCATTGATAGCCCATCCCTATCTGCCCTTAAGAAGGTAGCAGTGAGCTGCCTTGTAATTACAGACACTTAGTATTAGAGCCCACCACTGAATTCGGCCTGAAGCTGTGGGTAGCATTGCCTTGTCCTCTTTAAAGAGACTTAGCGGGGTTTGTGGGCTATCATTATTACAAATTTACATCTGACTCCATATATAACCCGGAGAAAGTGAGGACTGCAGATGCTGGAGATCAGAGCTGAAAAATGTGTTGCTGGAAAAGCGCAGCAGGTCAGGCAGCATCCAAGGAGCAGGAGAATCGACGTTTCGGGCATAATTCCTGAAGAAGGGCTTATGCCCGAAACGTCAATTCTCCTGCTCCTTGGATGCTGCCTGACCTGCTGCGCTTTTCCAACAACACATTTTTCAGCTCCATATATAACCCCCAAACCTTCTTTTTCTGTCTGGGAGTCCTAGATACATAAGATATTGGGCATTCCTCTCCTTTGGGCCACGGGAGCTAACACCACCACGATGACGTTTGGGGCAGCATCACATGTCAATACCAGATCTCGTTGGGATCATATTGTGCCAACACCTGAGAGAATGACAGCTGTTTCTTCACTTCCCTGAAAATTATGGCTTGGTTAAACAAATATTTCCAAGGCTGACCCTTTTTTAAGAGTTGATACAAAGATGCCAAGTTGGAGGCCAGGTTATCTCTGAACTTCTCTAATAGATCACTAGCCCAGGGAAAGCCCTGAGCTCCAGTAATGACATAGAAGCTGAGGCACCTTTGGATCACACTCACTTTATCTTCCAATGGGTATACCCCAGTCTTGTTGACTCTGTCGGCCAAATAAGTCACTTGGGATGCCTGGAACATGCATTTTTCCCTTCTACTGCATACGTCCACCTGGGAAAAAACATCTAAAGACTATATCCAAGGTCTCTAAATGTGTTTTTTCTGTTTTCCCTGTTATTAGCACATCATCTAGATAAATGGTGACTTGGGGTAGACCTTGCAAAATGTTTTCCATCATCCACTGAACAATTGCATTGGCTGACAATACCCCAAATGGCAGTCTCGTATATTGGTACAAGTCCTTATGGATGTTAATTGCAGCATATGTCTGGGAATCCTCATCTAACCGCAATTGCAAGCACACATTACTCATGTCCAGCTTCATGAAGGACAGTCCCTCTGCCAGCCTTGTGTAAAAGTCCTCTGCGTGAGGAATTGAGTATTTATCCAGAAGTGAAAAGTGGTTTATTGTTTTGTTTAAAATCCCCATAAAGGCAAACCGACCCATCGAGCTTCGCAATTGATCTGACCAGTGCTGCCCATTCCACAAACTGGATTGGTTTGATGATGCCTTCGTTTTCCAGCCTTCTGATTTCTGCCTCTACGTTTGCCCATAAGGCAAAATGGCACCGGGCGGACCTTGCAGAATCGTGGAATTGCTTCCTAGTCAACATGCGAGGTAGTCTTGGCTCCTTTGATCGTCCCTAGACCTTCCTGAAAAAACTTTCAGGATATTTAATCAGGACTTCACTCAGACAGCCATCTTTTCATTGAAAAATGTTGAGCTAATCTTTTTCTAGCAATTTTGCCCCAGCTAGCTTGGGCCCAAGCCTTTTATTACAATCAGTTCTAACTGAACCAGCTGCTTCTCCCAAACGACCGGAACCGAAGTGGTACCCTTAATATGTAAAGGTTCCCCAGTGTAGGTTCAGTCTTGCTGAGGTCTTGCCCAAAGTTAAGAGTTGAGGTCCAGAGTGAATTTTGTTAAAGACTGGTTCTGCGATCACTGAAATGGCTGTACAAGTATCAAATTCCATTAGAATCAGTGACCGTTAAACAAGATGTTTATTTTGATTGGTTCTGATTTGGATGTTGCTAAGCAATGTAACTGTTCCATACCAGATGTAGGTGGGCTTTCCAGGGTGTGCATTCTCCTGGATATCGGCCTGTGAATTCTCTTATTCAATTTAGGTCTAGTGGGACTATTTTGCTCTCTCACATCTAAATACCAGCAGCAACTACAGTGGCTTGCTGGCCCAGATCCTGAAGAAATTTGGCTTGGCTTTGTTTTGGGGTTTTCCAGTGGGCTGACTTAGAGTCCCTCTGTTCAGGATATGTCCTGAGTGAGGCTATGTGACTGCCTTCACTCAAGTGGTGTTCCCCAAGCTCAGTCGGACTATCAAAGGTATCCACTTCCATCGGCGTACCCTGCAACTCATATGATCCACTTGCCAATGATAAAGCCATTTGAAGTCCAGTTGGGCTTCAGCTAGTAGTTGCTTTTGCCTGGTCACATCATTAATCCTGCTCTCATCTCCACTGAAATAACTCCACAGAGACTAGTATCTCATCACCAAGTCACCCTTTATTTACTCGTGGAGAGTCCTTGACACTGATCCAGCTCCCTCAGAGCCAGCTCTCAGAGTGAACAGAATGTCTGACATTCCTGTTTTGTACCTGTCAGCCAGAACTCCCTGATTGCACCAGATTAACAGCCCCAATCAGGGAACTCATATTCTTTGAGGTCCACCTGGCTGACTTCGTTGCAATCACTACAAACTGTAGGCAGGAATGTGGAATGATTCAGATCCAGACATAAGTGGCAGAGCAGTTTCAAAGGGCCAAATGGCCTACTTCTGCTTTTAATGCGTATGTCCATGTTTTTATCTGGACTGTGCCATGTGAGATTGAACCTCAAAGCTATTGTGGATGTCAGAGCCTATCCCCAGAATGAAAATTCAACCCCAGACAAATGCAGGCTGACGCTCCAGTATCATTCTGAGAGAGTGCTGCACTGGTGAAGGTGCTGTCTTTCACATGAGATGTCAAATTGGGATTCTGTCAAGTGCATTGTTAAAGATCCCATGGGATTATTCAAAGAAAAGCAGGGGATCGATGAATGGCTTGTCAGCTAATATGAATCCCTCAATCACCATCACAAAAACAGATCATTAACACAACGTTTGTGGGAACTTGCTGTGTGCAAATTGGCAGTTGTTTCCTAAATTACTGCGTAACGAAAAGTACATGATTGGTTGTAAAGCACTGTAGACATTGTGAAAAGTTCAATATAAACGCAAGTCTTACCTTCTGATATGGGAATTACCTTCCTAAAAGAACAGGGGCATTGTACCAGGTGATAACAACTTCTGCAGATAGTAAACCAGCCCTGTGCAACAATGCTCTTAATTGAATGCTAACAGCCACATGAACTGTAGCTGGGCAGCCTCCTGAGGAATTGCAAGAGCTTGCATTATGCTGATCCGAACTGACTGCAGTCTCTTTGGGAATGCACTAGAAGCACCATTTGTAATACATTTTTTATGGCATATTTGCAAACGCACCATCGCTTAATAGAGTATGTGAGGCCAAGGTATAAATAGAAGAATGATGGATTCACTTATTGGGTTAAAATGCTTTGTTAGAACTGAGAAGAGCAACATAAAGTCCCTTTTTCTGGAACTGATCAAAATATAAAATATTAAAAAGTAAACACAGTCTTTAACTCTCACTCATGCGGACCCTCTCTGTCATAAATCCTTTTATCTGCTGCCTGTTCTTTTATAAAATTATTTCATGGAATGCAAGCATCACTTGCTGGACCAGTATTCAATGCCTGTCCTTAATGGGACAGATGGTAATGTCGTTGTTCGTAATCTGGAGGCCTAGACTATGGTCTGAGGACAAAGGTTTCAAATCTCTCCATGGAAGCTGGTGATATTTAAATTCAATCACACTAAGCAGAAAAAGATTACTTAACTTTTCCAGAGCTAACTCCCAGCATTGCTCTCTGTCTATTATGGACAACGTCAGGCCATTGAAAGATGTGAAAAAATTGAGAAGAACAGCATTTTAAAATGTATTTTCTACTTTATGGTGTCTTCATTTGGG
The DNA here is from genome assembly GCF_037043375.1 of Chiloscyllium plagiosum. Classification (NCBI taxonomy): domain Eukaryota; kingdom Metazoa; phylum Chordata; class Chondrichthyes; order Orectolobiformes; family Hemiscylliidae; genus Chiloscyllium; species Chiloscyllium plagiosum. Next base: position 11,301,547 of record NW_028270153.1, read on the forward strand.
ACTGTTTTGACATAGAATAAGTTTGTAGATAGAATATTTATGTAGGGGCCTCATTGATTGGCTGGAAGCTCCAGTTGACACAAAACAATGGGCAGATCCCATGAGATTTGACTCATTGCAATCTCACTGAACTGCATTGAGGAGCTACCTGTACTTTCAGCACAGCCCAGTCTAAAAGCAATGAATGTCTTCCTCATGTACATCCATTTGTGAAGTTTGGAATAAGATTGCTTTTAAAATAATCTCTGATCTTTCAAAGTAAATGATATAATTCACATCAAACTTGAAAAAATCATTGACATCAATTTCTTACAGAAGGACGTTCATGTATATGAGAAAGGCTCTGATGAAGGGTCATCTAAACTAGAAACGTTAGCTTGTTCTCTCTCCACGGATGCTGCCTGACCCATTGTAATTTCCAGCATTTTTGTTTTCTGTACAGACTCCAGCATCTGCAGTAATTTGTTCCTACATGTATCTGAGGATCATTTCAGAGATGATAAAATTCCATTATTAGAAAAGAAGTATTTTCCTTTGAAGCATGAGATCATGGGATCACTATCTACATTCTCTACTTTGGTTTTCATTTCAGGACTATTAGAATGAAATGTCATAGCATGCAAGGCTAGGGGCCAATGCTGGGAATGAGATTAGAATAGGTGTTTTTGATGATAGGTGCAGATACAATTGTCCGAAGGGCCTTTTTCCATGCTGTAAAAACTCTACAACTTTATGAATATTATTTCCATTGTATGTTGCCTGATAACTGAAGGCACTCAGAAATTGCAAGTGATTATATATGGAAGATAACAATGAGCTATTATTACTAAAATACATCAATTGGAACTGAGATGAAATGGAATCATTTGTTTGTCACTGAAGCACATTCAAAAGAAATTAAAATGAAATGATCCAACCTGGTATATTTATTTCCCATCATTCTGCAGCTTTTAACTCCACAAAAACCAGGTACCCCATAAAGGCAGAATCGCAGTAGAGCAAACCTCATTACATTTGTTCCCATTCTGCACAGAATTCTAATGTAGAAAATGACTTTGCATTCACTTTGACTGCACACAATCCCAATGCATCACATACATTCCCATGGCCTGGCTCTCCCATGTGCAATGACAGACAGTGGTGCAAAGGCAATGCCACTGAAACAGGGCCTAACTAATGCTCTAAGGGATTGGGTTCAAACTCACCCTGCATTTGGTGGAATCGATGTATCAGGAATTGACAGTTCGTCTCAATGACAAAAAATGTGGTGCAGGAAAAGCACAGCCAGTCAGGCAGCATCCAAGGAGCAGGAGAATTAACATTTTGAGCATAAGCCCAGGGCAACATACAATGGAAATAATATTCAGAGAGTTTTTACAGCATGGAAAAAGGCCCTTCAGACAATTGTGTCTGCACCCATCATCGAAAAAAATTCATTCTAATCTCATTACCAGCATTGGCCCCTAGGTTTGCATGCTATGACATTCTATGCTCAAAACATTAACTTTCCTGCTCCTCGGATGCTGCCTGACCTGCTGTGCTTTTCCAGCGCCACACATTTTGATTCTGATCTCCAGCACCTGCAGTCTTCAGTAGGTGGTCTCAGTGATAACAGCTGTGGCAACTACTGTCAGCTGCTCTAAATAAAAAGTTTCATTCACTACCTTTAGGGAAGAAAATTCATCATCTTTACCTGGTCTGGCCTTCATGTGACTCCAGACCCATACCATGTGGTTGTCTCTTAGCCAATATTCCCTTGAATACTGATTAGTCTGTGGGTACTTTGACTTCTGTTTCCAGAAGATCTTGGAGGTTTGCATAATGGCAGGACAAATGAGAGGGAACATAACTCTAACTGGCCAAGCAAGCCAACAATTCAAGAGCAATTATAAATAGGCAACAAATGCGGGCCTTGCCAGTGATGCCACAACCAGAACAGAGATTTATTCTTTCATTCCAGTTGTAGAGCATTCCAATGTACAAAGCTCTTTCATGTCCACCTTTCATAATTCCAAAGCTCAGGAATTTCCTGGAGGTCTGGTATTGATCCATTGGTTCCATAAACAAACATATTGAAATAGACCCCATTTACAAACCACTACAGCACAACACCAGAAATACAACTACCTGCCTAGACAGACCGAACCATGTAAATTCTGGGCAGGTCACAATTCCAGCACTTCATCCGAATGTTACACAGCACTGAAGATGTCACCCAGTCGGGAGACAAAACACTTGCAGAAAAATCAACTAGATTGGCGAACTGAAAAGCAACTCAACCACAACTCGAGCTGCAAATCTTCACAGAAAACTTAAATTCCAAAGTATCCAGCCCTTTTACATTGAAGTCCATTGCAGAAACTTCCATTACAATTCCCTTCCATTAAGATTTTGTGTTAAATTACAGTATTCATAAACATATGCAAAGCTTGTGTTGAAAGGGTGCAGCTCTGTTAGAGATGTTATCTTTTTTAAGTAGTGACTTTAAACAGAGCTCACATGAGCAGAAGGGATTCCATTGTTCCCTTTCCAGTGTTCACTAAAACCCAGCAACAAAAAACAATTAGCTAGTCACTGTTTCTTTTGATGTTTCTGTGTCTATCAACATAATGAGAGTCAAAGGCAATCCATTTTCTCATTCTTTCATGGAGTTTGGGCATCGCTAGCAAGGTCAGGCTGTGTTGCCCACTCCTAATTGTCTTGACCACTTACAGCCATAGTCATAGAGACGTACAGCATGGAAACAGACCCTTCGATCCAACTCGTCCATGCCGACCAGATATCCCAACCCAATCTAGTCCCAGCTGCCAGCATCTCTCCAAACCCTTCCTATTCATATACCCATCCAGGTGCCTTTTAAATGTTGCAATTGGACTGGTCTCCACCACTTCCTTTGGCAGTTCATTCCATACATGTATCACTCTGTATGAAAAGTTTGTCTCTTAGGTCTCTTTTATATCTTTCCCCTCTCACCCTAAATCTATGCCCTCTAGTTCTGGATTCCCCCACGCCAGGAAAAAGACTTTGTCTATTTATCCTATCCATGCCCCTCATGATTTTATAAACCTCTCAGCCTCCAACGTTCCAGGGAAAACAGCCCCAACCTATCCAAATCCTCCAACCTTGGCAACATCCTTGTAAATCTTTTCTGAACCCTTTCAAGTTTCACAACATCTTTCCGATAGGAAGGAGACTAGAATTGCATGCAATATTCCACCAGTGACCTAACCAATGTCCTGTACAGCCGCAACATGACCTCCCAACTCCTGTACTCAATACTCTGATCAATAAAGGAAAAGCATACCAAATGCCTTCTTCACTATCCTATCTACCTGCGGCTCCACTTTCAAGGAGCTATGAACCTGCACTCCAAAGTCTCTTTGTTCAGCAACACTCCCTCGGACCTTACCATTAAGTGTATAAGTCCTACTAAGATTTGCTTTCCCAAGATTCAGCACCTCGCATTTATCTAAATTATCTCTACCTGCCACTTCTCAGCCCATTGGCCCAACTGATCAAGATCCTGTTGTAATCTGAGGTAACCTCCTTCGCTGTCCGCTACACCTCTAATTTTGGTGTCATCTGCAAACTTACTAACTGTACCTCTTATGCTCGCATCCAAATCATTTATATAAATGATGAAAAGTAGTGGACCGATCCTTGTGGCACTCCACTGGCACAGGCCTCCAGTCTGAAAAACAACCCTCCACCACCACTTCAGAGAGCAGCTAAGAGTCAATCACATTGAGGTGGGTCTGATGTCACATGTAGGCTGGACCAGGTTAGGATGGCAGATTTCCTTCCCAAAAAGACTTTAGCTTTTGCAACAATCAATGATAGTTACATGGTCACCTTCATTGTTTATTCTGAATTTACTAGTTTAATTCCAATTCCACCATATGCTCAGGTCCCCAGAGCATTTGCCTAGGCCTCAAGATTACTAACCCAGTGATATTACCACTAGTTATCTGTAATAGTACCGATCATCAGTGTGCAATAAATTACACATTGTAATGTAAGATAAGTCTCACTTCTTGTTAAGATCTAGAGTGGTCAAAACTCCACCATTGATAATAGAATCAGTGTAGAAAGGATAATAGGGTTCTTCTGGTGCAGTTGTAGTGTCCCTGCCTCTGAACCAGAAGGTCCTGATTTGAAGTTTACTTTCCTCAGAATTGCTTATAGCATGTTGGGACAGGTAGATTACACCATGCTATCATTCCCCCATTGGTTGCTAAACTCTTGGAATCATCTGGAAGTATATAAATATAACTATGTTATTTTCTCCATTTTATGCAAAACTCAATTAATCAAGTCATGACCTATTCAGTTGGTTGCATTATCACCTCCTAGTCAGATGGGTTCGCTGCAAGGTATAAGTAGAATAATCAAGGTTGACACTCCAGTACAGTACTGAGAGAAACCTTTTCACATAACAAGTGGTTCGGGGATTCAGTGGAGGAGGCAGGTTCAATTGAAATATTTAAGAGGGTATCAGGCATTTAGGAGAAAGTGAGGACTGCAGATGCTGGAGATCAGAGCTGAAAATGTGTTGCTGGAAAAGCGCAGCAGGTCAGGCAGCATCCAAGGAGCAGGAGAATCGACGTTTCGGGCATGAGCCCTTCTTCAGGAATGAGGAGAGTGTGCCAAGCAGGCTAAGATAAACTGAGCCCTTCTTCAGGAATGAGGAGAGTGTGCCAAGTATCAGGCATTTACTCAAACAGAAGAACGTATCAGGCAATCACTCAAATAGAAACAAAGAGCATTAAGTCATGATGCTCATTCTGAGAGGCTGTACAGACATGATGGGCTGAATGGCCCTATAAGAATTCCTCTCATTCTGTGAATTGAGGGTAAATATTGGCCAGGGCACCCAGGATAACACCAAATGTCTTTTGAATAAGGTACCAACTACCCCCCGAAAGGGAAGGAGGTTAAGCTCCCCATTACAGCACCCACTTAGGACCATGGCAATGTGCTGCTGAGGCCAGAGATCTAAACACTGGCAATGCTCAGCAAAGCTCACATCTATGTACAAAGCAACAGAATTAACATTAGAACCCTGTTTGAAAGGTCATCAACTCATGACAGGTTCTATTTCTTCACTTGCTGAGTAATTTCTTCATTTAGTCAGCAGCTCCCCAAACTTTTCACTTGTACATTAGATTGAATTCAGCGATTAAAGTTCTAGAATTTAGGACATTAGAAGTTTAAGGGTAAAGTCTTCAAGAAGTTTGCTGAGTAGATAAAGACAAACTATTTCCACTGGTTGAGGATGACAAAACTAGGGGGATTACTCCGAGAAATAGGGCAAGACTGTTCAAGAGAGATGTTAGAAAACACTTTGATACACAAAGCATGGTAAATGTTTGGAACTCTCACCCACAAACAGCAGTGGATGTTAGGTCAGTTGTTAACTGTAAATCTGAGATAGATAAATTTTTGTTAAGCAAAGGTATTAAGAAATATGGGCCAAAGGCAGGTATATAGAGTTAGGCCATAGATCAGCCATGATCTCATCGAATGGTGTAACAGGCTGAAGGCCACACAGCCTACTCCTGCTCCTTCTCCTATGTCCTAAGTCTGTGGTACTCACCGCCCTCTGACTGAGCTGCCCGCCCCTCTCTGAGTCACTGTGTGGGGAAATGCTTTAAAATATCTTTAAAATTACAGTAAGGAGAAATCGTGACATCCTGCACACACAACACACAGAGATCTGCTGGGTGTTAGTGTGAGCGTGTGAACAGCCCCATTACTGGTGGGAAAAGGCTGCAAGCTAATGTCTTTCTGCCAAAATATGACGAATGCCTTTGATGGGGATGTAAATCGTTTCCTTTCATGATTAGAAAGTGGCTATTTGTTGTAACTGTATTGAAGCTGTAATGGAGAATGGTCAAAATTCCACTCTTTTCAACAAAGTCTGTCAGTTTTGGATCTTTGATCCCTACTTATAGATATTTATGAATAAATAAATTCATAAATACAAATTTATGCAAAAACAGCATGACTGATCATTAGTTCCTGCCACATTCCTGTTTTATTTTAGTAAAGTGCTTGGCATACTGACATTGAATTGAGCCTATCAGCTGGGGAATGATGGTCTGAGTTGATGTTCCAGCATAGAGACGGAGAGAATTGAGGGCGGTGTAGCTGCAGCCTTGGATACACAAAAGGGGGGGGTTCCCTGCCGGGGATTCCCCGCCGCCACGTGACCAGCGCCACATTCCATGTGACGTCAGGAGAGACTCCCCAAGCTCCAAAGAACAGAACAAAAAGAGAGCGCGAGAGAACAAAGATAAAGGGAATGGGGAGAAGGAGAGAAGGAAAACGCCCTCAGCTTCACACACCTTCGCAGGCGGATTAACACAGGGTGATGGATGACAAACATCTTATTCTCTTCTTTCATTAGCAGAAGTGATTTTGTTGATGATCCCTTTAAGTGGATTTTTCCTGTAGCTCACTCCTGCAGTAAATGCACCATCTGTCTCTGTGTGTGGGGGTCTCCCTCTGTCACTCACCCTCTAGCTAGCTATCTTGCGCTGTCTGCATGTACCTGTGCCCCTCTCTTTCTGCCTTTCTGTCTCTCCGTTTCTTTTTGCCCGCTCGGTTCCCGTCTCTCTTTCCCCCCCCCCCCCATCTCTTTCTCTCCCTATTTCTGTCTCTTTGTCGCTGTGTCTTTCCACTTCTCTCAATTATCTCTGTTTTTATTGCTCTATTGCTCTGTCTCTATTTCTCTCTTTATTTCCGTCTCTATTTCTATCCCCGCATTTGTCCCTGTCTCTATGCATCTCTGTACCCTCTCTATCTCTATGTACCCTCTGCCTCTCTATTTCTGTCTGTCTTTATTTCTGTCTTTTTATTTCCCTCCGTCTCTATATACCTCTGCCTCTCTCTCTCAAATTCTCTGTGTATTTCTCTCTGTGTCTATGTCCCTGCCTCTCCCTCTCTGCCTCTCTCTCTCAAATTCTCTGTGTCTCTGTCTCTATGTATGGCTCTGTGTGTATTTCTCTCTGTGTCTATGCCCCTGCCTCTCTCTCTCTGCCTCTAATTTTCTGTGCTTCTGTCCCTATTTCCGTCTCTGTGATGTCTCTCTGCCCGTCTCTTTTTCTGTGTCTCCATTTCTATCTGTTTCTATCCCAATCTGTGTGTACCTGCATCTGTCTGTCTCTATGCACCTCTGTCCCTGTCTGTCTCTCTCTATCTCTGTTAATTGGCTGATACATAAGAAAACATAATTTAAACTAAAACCAGAGATATGAATCGAATCAGATTGAGCGAGACTTCCTTTTCCACCGTCATTGAACAGACGAGGATGGAGGAGGCAGCGATGTGGCTGTAGATGATGTCTGGGAATCCAGGCAGATTTTAGGAGTTCCACTTTCTGGGGGGGGGGGGGGGGGGTTGAGAGTACTGACTTGTCCCACACAAGGTCGCCTTCCTCAAGCCCCTGTCCCCCTCAGTGACCCGAACTGAGAGCCCAGTGAATTAACCGTGCTATCGATATTGTCACAATCCCACAGTCACGATTCCTCCTGACCTTTTCTGCAGCGCTATTTGAGAAGCTGCACGCCACTCTGGGAGATTCCCTCTCGTCTTCCACCAGTCCAGTTCGATTAATCCTCATTCCGTTTGCATCTGAGGCAGATACTTCAACCCCCTTCCCTCCCCATTAGTTACCGACCCCCCTCCCTGTCTGGCTACTGCTCCCTGGGGAAGATTCCAGCTTCTAGGAATTGCCTGGCGTTGGCTGTTTAATAAACTTTCCCAACACGCCATTTCATGGGACAACTCCAACCGTCCCCTATCCTATCCAACCCGGATCCACTGGTAGCCCGAATTTCTCGGGATAAGGTGAGGATTTCAATTTCATTCTCTCGGTTTTCACCCCCCGGCCTCTCTCTGACCCCGACATGGCCATCTGTGTGTGTGTGAGAGAGAGAGAGAGAGAGAGAAATGAATTCACTTTGATTCTTCGTAGACCGTGAGCCACCTTTACAAGTTGCTGGGATCTCGCTCAGAGACAGGTTCGTTCCGCCTAAATTACGACGGATGAATTTGTCTAAATGCGGCGCAGACAGAGTCGGAGGAGAGTCTCTGATGTTCCCTCACCAACCTGTTCAGCGATGTTGTTACATGATATATGTTCATCTCTGTTAGTGCACATCTCTACAACAGGCGGGACTTGAAGTCAGACCTTCCGACTCAGAGGTAGGGACACTACCACTGCGCCACAGGAGGCCTTTTCTCAGACTGTCCAGAGGAAGCCTGTCGCTACCTCACCTCTCCAAAGGAGTAGTTGCTGTTATTCCCTTTCCAAGGGCAGGCGACCCGCCACCTCTGCCTGTGCACCAGGCAAAAAGCTCCTGTCACTGGAAAGACTGCCCTGGGTTTAAAATCATTGGGTTTAGAGCTCAGTCAGAAATCCACTGCATTCACATCTCTCGGTTCTGCACTTCACTCCAAATCAGTTTGACCCAATCGGCAGCTGATTGAATAATCTATAGATGTATTCAATATAGACATAATACTGAAACAAGTATTATATAATAACATGCTGCCACCTGTAAACATGAATTTAAATATATGTATGGATTCAGTGTATATAGTTTTGAATATATATGGATTTGAGTATGTGTGGATGTATTATAGAAAGGGATTCAAATATATTTGAAATCTACATATATAGATTTTAATGATATATAGACTTAATATGAATAGATTTGAATATGCATAGGTTCATATATGGATTCAATATATCATATTTGCATTTAAATCGTTTTAAATATGTATAGATTTAAATATATGTACATCACTTAATATATGGATTTGAATATAAATCGTTTTGAATAAGTATGGATAAAATAGATTAAAATTTGAACTATACTTAAAATATTTAACTATACATAAAATAGGTAGATTTGAACATACATTATTTCATTTCGTTTGGCTTCAAGTAGGTTTAAATATATATTGTTTTAAATATATAATGTTTTGAATATATATGAACTCATGCGTGGATTTGAAAAAAAATCGTTCTAGATGTATTTGAATATATTTGGTTTTATAATGTATATATTTGAAGATAAATATCCATGGACCATTCTTTATCTATTTTGGGTATGATATTTGAGGCGCAATCTACAAGTTATTGTATACTCGTGTATAAAGGTGAGGAGTAAAGATTACAGCTGAATCGCAGGTTTCTAAATTTTGATCCGGGCTTTTTGTTTTAGATATCTCTGGTTATGTGGTCCCTGTTGTCGCGATGACTTATGGGAAATTCCCACATGTCCAACTCCTGGGAGTGAAGATTCCTAGTGCCCCATTCACAAGTGAGATCCTGAATTCAGGACGGGCGGCGGCTGTACTATCGGAGAGACAGTGGGAGCTGTGAGCTGGACTTGAGACTCGGGAATCACACACACACACACATCCCAACCCAGACCAGCCCAGAGGCTGGGAATCAGCACTGGGACTAACCTCGGCCAGGAAATCCCTCAAACCAGGATTAAACATAACAGAAAGGAAAACTCTCAACCTGCTGTCAGAGGGAAATCAGCAGAACGAACAGAGACGAGGAGTTCCAGCGCGCGGATCAACACTTGCTGTTTGCACCGACCGAAGAGAAACTTCCCGCAGTCGGGATTGTTATAATGCAGCCAGGGGCGTACGGGACGGGCGTAGGATAAAGGAAATAAAAACCGGGATTAAACATTCCTGAGGGACACAGGAAATATTGCACAGCACCAGAAAGTCCAAGAGAGATAAAGACATTTTCATTATTTGCAATGTTGGACAGAATATTCGGTTAATTCAGAGAGAGAGAGAGGGAGAGACTGATAACCAGCAACTGTTACGGTAAAAAAAACATCTAAACTTCCTCCTTGCATTTGAGGTGACCATCTTACCCATTTTGACTTTGTTCATTTTTTTATATATATTGCGCTTGTGATTGTTAGTCACAAGGGGGAATTTATGATCATTGTATTGTTAAAAAAAACTTTCTTTTCTTGGAAGCAGTTTAATCTTAACTTTGCTTCCACTGCCTTTACCTTTCGTTTCCAAAACACACATCTTATTTCCCCTGTTGCAAACGGCGAGTGCGAGACTTTATTAGTGTTTTCCTCGATTTTTCTAACAACCGCCACCCCCCAAAACGGAACAGGATCAGAGGAGGATCTTAAAGAGCAGACGGGAATGTGGGAAAGGGCGAGAGGACAATATATATAGAGAGAGAGAGAGGTAAAGATGTAATGCCAAGTTTGAGGAAAAACGGAGTGAAGGCTGTAGCTATTTCGGTCTTTGCACCGGGTAGGAGGGAGAGTAAGGGCTGTTGGGTGGGGTGGGGGGGGGGGGGAGTGGTGAGGGGGGGAGTTGATATTCACCGACGTGCCCCCCAACCCCAACTCTGCTCCTTATCCCTGGCCCTGCCCGAGTCTAGGTGAGGAGTCAATGGGATTTACATGAACCGAGGGTGACATGAGAGCGTTTCACTTAAACTGGGGTCAGAAGTGGCGGTTTCCATTGACAGATCTCCCATCATTTCTCTGAGAATGACACTGTGCTGTTCCCAAGACTAGGTCAAAACAAGGACTGCAGATGCCGGATCTCTCCATCCTGCAGGCTCTCTGCCTCTATTCCTGATGAAAGGTTTTTGCCCGAAACGTCGATTTTCCTGCTCCTCGGATTATGCCTGACCTGCTGTGCTTTTCCAGCACCACTCTAATCTATTCCCTAGACTCGGGCAGTGCCAGGGATAAGGGGCAGCGTTGAGGGGTGGGGGGCAGTTCGGTGTGAATATCAATCCACCCCCCCCCTTACAGCCCTTACTCTCCCTCCTACCCGGTGCAAAGAGCAAAGAAGCTAAAGCCTTCACTCCGTTAAATTTGGAAAGTTGACGATTTGGAGATGGTGGGTTGGGGGGAGTGAATAATAGTTGGAAAAGAAAACACATTGGAAGCTTCCAAAGTGACAGATTAGAGATGCAAACTGGGGAGAGATTGCCGATTAGTTTTGAACTGAACTAATGCAGGAGATCTCAGTTCCCAGTTTCCAGCGGTTGCAACAAAGTCAGCCAGGTGGATAGCATCGAGTATGAGTTCCCAGATTGGTGCTGTTAATCTGATCCAATCAGGGAGCCCTGGCTGACAGATATAAACAGGAGTGTCAGGGGTCCTGATCACTCTGTGAGCTGGCTCTGAGGGAGCTGGGTCAGTGTCAAGGGCTCTCCGTGTGTAAACAAAGGGGGATTTGGTGACAGGATACTGGCCTCTGGGGAGTTGTTTCACTAACCGTGTGGGATCTCAGTCCCTGTCATTATGGGATCAGCTGCGGGAAGGATTGCTTTCAGGCTGTGAAGATCACCCATCTCTGCACTTTCAGGTTTGGCGTTTTCCAGCTACATTCAGTCTCAGGGTCTGACTGATTAATCTGATGAGAGGGGGTTCCCTTTTCACTCCTCACCATCTCTCCCCTCCTTTCTCTTTCTTCCACTTCATTTCTCTTTCAACTTTTCTCTCATTCCCCCACTTTTCTGCCCTTTCCTTTCTCCCACCCTCCTTCACCACCCTTCACCCCCATTCTCTCTCTATTCTCACTCCACTCTCTCTCCCCTCCTTTCTGTCCCCTCCTGTCCTCCCTTCCCCTCCCTTTTCCTCCTCTCTTCAACCTCCGTCTTGCCCTCTCTTCCTTTCATATCTTCCTTCTCCCTTTGTTTCCCCTCTTTCTCCTTCATTCCCCCATTCATCCTTTTTTCATTCCCTCACTTCTCTTACCCTGCCTTCTTTACCTCCCTCTCCCCTCTTTCCACCCCCTTCCATCTCCTCTCCTCCTTCTCTGATCCTTCTCTCGCACCCCCCCACCCCCCCTTCAAACAATCACTAAGCCTTCTGAGTTGGACCCTTCTGAATTGCGGAGCTGGGGGAAGGAATAACAGTGGTGAAGCATTGGGGCTGGCTGTAAACAAAGCAAGGGGAATGGGAGGAAGCAGCTAAAATGGATTGAAGCTTCTTATTTTCCTGGCCACTACCATCTGAATATTGAGAATGGCCTTCATTATTTATCTTGCAAAAAAAACTGTGCCAAAAGGGTGAGCTAAAATTTACAAAACTGAAATCAATGAATAAATCATCCAACCAACTAATCATATCAGCTGTGGTGCAAAATCAGCTCAGTCATGCTATTGTCCCAGAGGTTTCTCCCCATCAATCCCCTAAACAATATAATTAGCCACCACTAATTAACAGCAATACTTCTATGCTCAGGGATTATGACAAGCAGCCATTACTTGTTTAAGCTTTTAAAGTGATATATGAATAAGTACTTGGTCCCTCTGATGGTTGTCAATAAAGAGTGAACCGCAGTGATTCTCCATGCTTCAGATTGTTTGTGAATCCAGACTCTGTGGGTAAAGTAAAGCATTAGCCAGAATTACCGTAGCTAATCAGGTCTTGCTGGATTTATGTCTGAGCGTTAGGTGAGAACAGAACAAATCCTATTGATGTCTCTACCACAGTCTGGTCATTTGTTGATATGTTTCACTTATTTGATTCCCAAACAACAAAACTATGGAATGCTTTCCTGACTCCAATGCCCTCTCCTGCTTTTTATTTAAAGGATTGAGTTGTTAATCTGAATGTACTGTGGAAGATAGCAGATTCAATAGTTAACATTCAAAATGAATTCAGGTAACAGCAATGAGGGGAAAGCAGGAGTGTGAATTGCACTTCCAAAGCAGTTCACAGACATGATTGGCTGAATGGCCTTCTGTTGCGTATGATTCATTTGATTGACATCAGTACAATATAAGCCTTCATTAATGCATGACACAATGGAGGAGAGAAAGCGAGGAGTGATTATGAGAACAGACTGGCAGCTAACATAAAAGGGAATTCCAAAATCGATTATGATGTAAACAGTAAAGCAGTTGTAAAAGGACGACAAGGCTGATTAGTGATCATAAAGGAAACCTTTACTTGGGGGGGGGGGGGTGCATAGCTGAGGTACCACATGAATACTTTGCCACTTTGCCAAATTTCTGCTCTGATCACAGTGAAAGAGGAGGAAATTCAGACACTCGAAGGATTGCAACTGATAAGAAAGCAGTATCGGATAGGGTCCACTTGAAGTGGACAAGGAACCAGAACCAGTGAGATCCATCTAGGAATACTTAGAGAAGTAAGAGTGAAAATTGTGAGGAAACTACCAAAATGTTTCAGTCTTCCATAGATTCAGGGTGGTGACAGAGACTAGAGATGTTCCAACATTATACCTTTGTTAAAAATAGATTCTGAAGTAAAACCCAGCAATTACAGACCAGTCAGTACACCACCACTGATAAAGTCAGGACAAAAGTAATATACTCATGGAATAACATGGGTTATTAAAGAAAGCCATCGTGGATTTCCTCAGGCAAAATCATATTGATCTATCTTGCTGGAGTTTCTTGAAAAGATTACAAAAGAAGGTTGATAAAGGCAGCATTGTTGATGTGTACATGAACTTTCAGAAGGCATTTGACACAGTACCACACACCAAACTGGATAGTAAGCTTAGAGGATATGGAATAAAATAATTTGAATATGAAATTGACTGAGTGATAGAAAACAGGGTGTAGTGGTAAATGGATGGCCTTCGGGCTGGAGGAAGGCTTTTAGTGGAATTCTAGAAGAGTCAGTGTTGCTTTTGCTAATATATATTCATGATCGAGACCTAGGTGCACAGGACACAATTTCAACATTTAAGAAGAAGACAAAACTTGGAAACATTGTCATCTCTGAGGAGAGTAGTGTAGGACTTCAGAAGGATGTTACAAGATGGTGGAGTTGTTGAATAAGTGGTAGATGAAGTTCAATGTGAGGATATATGAGATAATTTGTTTTGGTTGTAAGAAATGGAGAGGCAATATGAAATAAAGACGACAACTCTAAAAGCTGTGGAGGGAGAGAGGGATCTGGTGCATTTGTGCGTGAGGGATCAAGTACAATTTGGGAAACTGTGAGGTGATGCACTTTGTTAAGAAGAATAGAGGCATAGACTATTTTCTAAATAGGGAAAGGCTTCAAAAATCTGAAGTACAAAGGGACTTGAGAATTCTATTTCAGGATTCTCTTAAGGTTAACATACAGGTTCAGTTGGCAGTTAAGAAGGTAAATATAATGTTAGCATTCATTTCAAGAGGACTAGAATACAAGAGTAGAGATGTGGTTGTGGTTATAAGCTTGCTCGATGAGCTGGTAGGTTTGTTCTCAGACATTTCATCACCATGCTAGGTGGCATCATCAGTGAGCCTCCAGTGAAATGCTGATGTTCTATCCTGCTTTCTACTAATGTGTCTTGGTCTGTTAAGATGGGTGATATCATTTCCACTTCTTTTTCTCAAAGGTTGGTAAATGGGGTCAAAATTTATTGATGGAATTCCGGTTTGAATTCCAGGCCCTCTAGGAATTTCCATGCATGTCTGTGTTTTGCCTGTCCCAGGATGGATGTGTTGTCCCAGTCGAAGTGGTGTCCTTCTTCGTCTGTATGTAAGTTCATGATAGCTGGTTACGTCTTTTGTGAAGTTCTGCTAAGGCTGTGTCAGGCTGTGGTCAGACTGCAATTGGAATGTTGTGAGTCGTTTTGAGCTCAATATGTAAGGAATGATATGCTGGTGGTGAAGGGGATCCAGATGAGGTTTACAAGACTGATCCTGGAGATAAAGGGTTTGTCATATGATGAGTGGGTGAAGACTCTGGGTCTGTACTCAATGGAGTTTAGAAGGATGAGGTGGCACCTGATTGAAACTTACAAGATACTGACAGGCCTGGATAGAGTGGACGTGGTGAAGATGTTTCCACAACAAGAGTCATTAGGACCCCAGGGCACAGCCTCAGAATAAAGATACAATCTTTTAGAACTGAGATGAGGAATAATTTCTTCAGTCAGAGGGTGGTGAATTTGTGAAACTCATTATTACAGAAGGATCCCCAAAGTATTACCTGGGTTTCTGGATGAATAGTCTAGTGATAATGCATCTGGGCCATTGCCTCCCTTTGCAATGGAGTTGTGGTAGAGATGAGTTATGAGACAAGAGTGGAGAAGGTTATCTGGTCTGCATGGACAAGTTGGACTGAAGAGTCTGGTTCCATGCTGTGCAGCTCCATGATTCTAAGTTAGGATTGTACCCCTGGAGAAGAGAAGGTTGAAGGGAGATCTGATGGAGGTACTCCAAACCAAGGGGTGCCTCGACAGAGTAGATCTGGAAACATTATTCCCATTCATGAAAAATTGTAGTATGAGAGGGCATCAATGTAAAGTAATTGATAAAAGATTTAGCAAAAGTAACTCGAGGAATAATGTTTTTGTGTGGCAAGCAGCTAGAGTTTGGGAAGTACTGCCAAAGAGTATAATGGAGGCAGGTTTAATCAAGACTTTAATAAAAGAGTTTGACAGTTATTTTAAAAAGAAGAAAGTGCAGGGTTATAGGGAGAAAACAGAAAAATGGCACTATCATAGAATCCCTTGGAATCCCTACAGGCCATTCAACCCTTGGAAGAGCATCCCACCAGACTATCCCTGACCCCATCCCTGTAACCTTGCATTTCCCATGGCTAATCTGCTAAAATAAGTGCTTATTTGGACACCCAGTGCAGACATGATGGGCCAAATGGCCTCCTTCTGTTTGTAACACTTCTGTGATTTATAACAAATCACAAATGAAATAAAACAATGATATTGGCATTCAATAAGTTTTGATGCAACCTAATTGATCTACCCAATTGTTACGGACTAACAAGGAAGAAATTGCTTCCAATGATAGGATGGTAAGTAAACAAAGAATATAGATTTAAGATAATTGGCAAGAGGAGAGATGGGGAGAAGTTATTAACACTGTGAGTTGTTGTGATTTGGAATGCACTGCCTAAACGATAGTAAAAGCAGATTCAACATTAGATTTCAAAAGGAAATTAGATGAATTCTTGGATAGAATTAATATTTGTGATATTAATTATTGGCTCCTTCATAGAAAAAGTGCAGCTGTGATCAGTCAAATTGACCTCCAACTGAGTTGCATAATTTTTCATATGTCCCTTCAACTTGGTGATGTCTTAATACTGTCGGCCTTGTCAGGTATCTCAATAAGATTAAGAGGTTATGATGAATGTTAGTTCCTGTGTTTCGTTTGATCTGAAACATACAATAGTGTGAGCTGTTGCAATATTGTGAACGAGTCAAGGTCATATGTTGCATTGTTGGCAATTGAATAATTGCTAATAGAACCACACGGAACAGAAGGAAGTCATTCAGCCCATCGTGCCTGTGCCATCTCTTTGAAAGAACCATCCGAGAGTACTATGTTTCTGCTGTTTCCTCCTGCCCTGCAAATGTTGTGCCCAGATAGAATCATAGAGTCATACAGCATGGAAACAGACCCTTTGGTCCAACCAGTCCACACCAAGCACATCCTGAAACAAAACCTGACACAGGTCATTCTGCTATAATGCATGTTTCGTTAACATGAATTCGCTATAACACAATTGACGAATTTGGGATACTGTTTCTACAGCACCAAATTTTTAAACATGCATTGGCTATAATGCGATTCTGGCCCCATTAGTTTAAATGGTGCTGCTATTATGCGATTTTCTTATAACACGGGATTGCACGAGAATGGAACTACTGCATTACAGCAGAACTGACTGTACCTGTTTTGCATTAAAGTTAATAGGATAGTGAAGATGTTTGCTATGCTTTTCTTTAGTGGTCAGAGTATTGAGTACAGGATTTGGGAGGTCACGTTGTGGCTTTACAGGACATTGGTTAGGCCACTTTTAGAATATTGTGTGCAGTTCTGGTCTCCCTCCTATAAGAAAGATGTTGTGAAACTTGAAAGAGTTCAGAAAAGGTTTACAAGGATGTTGCCAGGATTGGAGGATCTGAGCTACAGGGAGAGGCTGAATAAGCTGGGGCTGTTTTCCCTGGAGCATCGGATGCTGAGGGGTGACCTCATAGAGGTTTATAAAATCATGAGGGACACGGATAGAGTAAATAGAGTCATAGAGATGTACAGCATGGAAACAGACCCTTCAGTCTAACTTGTCCATGCCAACCAGATATTAGAATTAGAATTCCTACAGTGTGGAAGGCCCTTCAGCCCTTCAAGTCCACACCGACCCTCCGAAGAGCACTCCACCCAAACCCACTCCTCTACATTTGCCCCTGACTAATGCACCTAAACTACACATCCCTAAACACTAGGGGCAATTTAGCATGGCCAATTCACCTAACCTGCACATCTTTGAACTGTGGGAGGAAACCGGAGCACCCGGAGGAAACCCACGGACACACGGGGAGAATATGCAAACTTCACACAGACAGTTGCCCGAGGATGGAATCGAACCGGGGTCCCTGGTGTTGTGAGGCAGCAGTGCTAACCACTGAGCAACCATGCCACCCCTAACCTAACCTAATCCAGCATTTGGCCACATTCCTCTAAACCCTTCCTATTCATATATCCATCCAGATGCCTTTTAAATGCTGTAATTATACCAGCCTCTTACCATTAAGAGTATAACTCCTGCTCTGATTTGCTTTTCCAAAATGCATCATCTCGCATTTATCTAAATTAAACTCCATCAGTCACTCCTCAGCCCATTGGCCCATCTGATCAAGATCCCATGTATTCTGAGGTAACTTTCTTCGCTGTCCACTACATCTCCAATTTTGGTGTCATCTGCAAATTTACTAACTATACCTCTTATGATGAAAAGTAGTGGACCCAGCACCAATTCTTGTGGGACACCACTGGTCACAGGCCTCCAGTCTGAAAAGCCACTGAGATGTTTGTATCATCGATAATCACAGGGGAGATGCCAGAAGACTGAAGATAGGCTAAGGTGGTACCACTATTTAAGAAAGGTCGTAAAGAAAAGCCAGGGAACTATAGACCAGTGAACCTGACATCGGTGGTGGGCAAGTTGTTGGAGGGAATCCTGAGGGACAGGATGTACATGTATTTGGAAAGGCAAGGACTGATTAGGGATAGTCAACATGGCTTTGTGCGTGGGAAATCATGTCTCACAAACTTGACTGAGTTTTTTGAAGAAGTAACAAAGAGGATTAATGAGAGGAGAGCAGTAGATGTGATCTATATAGACTTCAGTAAGGCATTCGACAAGGTTCCCCATGAGAGATTGGTTAGACCTCATGGAATACAGGGGGAACTAACAATTTGGATACAGAACTGGCTCGAAGGTAGAAGACAGAGGGTGGTGGTAGACAAAGTCTTTTTCTTGGGTTGGGGGAGTCCAGAACTAGAGGGCATAAGTTTAGGGTGAGAGAGGAAAGATTTAAAAGGGACCTATGGGGCAATTTTGTTCACACAGAGGGTACATGAAATGAGCTGCCAGAGGAAGTGGTGAAGGCCAGTACAATTACAATATTTAAAAGGCATCTGGATGGGTATTTGAATAGGAAGGGTTTAGAGGGATATGGGCAAAATGGTGGTAAATGGGACTAGATTAAGTTGGGATATCTGGTGGCATGGACGACTTGGACCGAAGGGTCTATTCCTGTGCTGTCCATCTCTATGACTCTATGATTCTATTGAATCTGCAGCTTCCAGCCTTTCAAGCAGCATGTTTCAGATCATAACCACTTCTTCAGAAAAAAACTGTTTCTCCATGTTGCCTGTGCTTCTTTCTCCGATCAGCTTAAGTCTGCATCCTCATGTGGCTGAGATTTCTGACAGCGGAAATACTCTCTCCTTGTTTGCTCTTATCAAAACCCTTCATGATTTTGATTCTCTCAATCCTCTTAGTTGTTCTGTTCTAAGGATTTCTTGACTGTAATCAGAACTGAGGGGGTAAGGGCAACAAAACAAAGTATCTTCGCTCCTCCAGCGAGGCCCAAATATTCAACAGGGAATCATTTTCAGAGCAGTTACAGTTGCTGCAATAAAATACATTAAATAGCCTTCATATTCTGTAATTATCTTTTGTTCTTGTGCACAGAATAACGGCGATGATAACAGAGCTCAGAGGTTTATAACTATTAGGGAAGATTTCCCTGGAAAAGTGATGACTAATTGATAGACCCAGAGAGTCATAGAGATATACAGCACAGAAACAGACCCTTCAGTCCAAATCATCCATTCTGACCAAATTTATAAATTTATAAATTTATCTAGTCCCATTTGTCAACATTTGGCCCATATCCCTCTGAACCCTTCCTATTCATACACCCACCAGATGCCTTTTAAATGTTGTAATTGTACCAGCCTCCACCACATCCTCTGGCAGCTCATTCCATACATACACTGCCCTTTGCGTGAAAAAGTCACCCCCAGATCCTTTCAAACTCTTTCCCCTCTCACCTTAAAGCTATGCCCTCTAGTTTTGGACTCCCCCACCCCAGGGTAAAGACCTTGGTTTTCACCCCACCCCTCAGCCTCCAATGCTCCAGGGAAAATAGCCCAACCTATTAACTGTGAAAGGCTTTGATGGATTTGAAATCTCATAACATTCTACCTATGGGTCAAATGTTGAAAAGTGGGACTGGTGGGGTTTTTAGCTGGTGCAGACTCAATGGACCAAAGGGTCTCTTCTGTATGATTTGCTTCTGTGATTCATGAGTGAATGTAGAGAAACAGTTTCCACTTTTGGGACTGAAAACAAAAAGTTATAAATGTAGGATAGTCACTAATTTATCCAAGAAGGAATCCTGGAGAAATGTTTTTGCCCAGATAGTGATGAAAATGCCATCACTAAATGGCTGAGGTGAAAATTCTCCAGGAAAGCTCTATATGTATATGAGGGAGAAGGGAACAGAAGGATATGATGATAGAGTGAGAGGAAAAGGGATGAGAAGAGGCTCCAGTGGAACATAAGTACAGACAAGAAACAGCTGGGCCGAATGGCCTGTTTTGTCATGTCAATTTCTTTGTAGTTCTATGTAATTCAAAGTTACCTCCATGTACTGGGTTGGGGGTGAAGAATGGGGGAGTATGGTGGAAAGGATGCATATGCCAGTTCTCTGCTCACTGATGAACCTATTTTGGCATTGCAGCTTTTAACACTGGTCTAAACCTCTTTGATGTGCAGAACACCTTCAGGTCTGAATGCCTTTTGACATATATTCGACTTGAAGTGGTTTCCCGGATCTGCTGTTTTGTATTTCCCAAGCAAAATGACAAGAAACATGAACTGACATCTCTCTGACCATCCTTTCATATCTACTACAAAGATGATGTCTACAATAATAAAAAAAAGTCTTGTATTTATTTGCATTGGGATAACTCTCCTTAGTCCGGAGAAGGCTCAATTGATGGAGGGGTTCAAAATTATGAATGCTTTTCAAAAAGACTAAATAAGGAGAGAGTGTTTCCAGAGCAGCAGGATCAGTAACTGATGGATACAGAGTTAAGGTGATTGGCAACAGAAGCAGAGGAAACAAGAGTGAAATGTGTTTTTTAATTCATTCGTTCATGGAATGAGGACATCACTAATTGCCCATTCCTAATTGCCCAGAGGGCAGTTGAGAGTCAACCACATTGCTAAGGTTCAGGAGTCACATGTAGGCCAGACCAGGTAAGGATGGCAAATTTCCTTCCAAGGGCATTAGGTAATTAGACCAGCAATGGTTTAATGGTCATCAGTAGAATCTTACTTCCAGATTTTCATTGAATTTAAATGCCACCATCTGTCATGGCAGGATTCAAATCCAGGTCCCAGAACATTAGTGCGGTCTCTGGATTCCTGATGAAGGGCTCCTGTCCAAAACGTCGATTCTCCTGCTCCTCGGATGCTGCATGACCTGCTGTGCTTTTCCAGCACCACACTGTCTCATCTCTGGATTAATAGGCCAGTCCTAATACCAATAGGCTATCACCTCAGTTGCTGTGATCCTGTATGCACTGACTGAGAGTGTGGTCAAAGTACATTCACCAGTAACTGGGCACATTCTTCATGGAGTAACTTTTCATCTTATCGAGCAAGGATGGGGACTAATTGGACATTTCTTCTAAGGAGCATCCCTCTAGACCTCCCCCTGACTGAGAACGAACGATCAGTTCTCAGCAAAGGACTCACCTTCATCCCCCCCAGCCCACGCATCAATGAATTTAATACATGCCGTGACGTC
The DNA here is from genome assembly GCF_037043375.1 of Chiloscyllium plagiosum. NCBI lineage: Eukaryota > Metazoa > Chordata > Chondrichthyes > Orectolobiformes > Hemiscylliidae > Chiloscyllium > Chiloscyllium plagiosum. The sequence goes on from NW_028270153.1 coordinate 11,322,667, forward strand.
GAACACTTCTTCTGCCGCCTCTGCCTCCGAGCTTACTTTTACAATCAGGACTCCTGCCCACCTTCCGAGGACCCCTTCGCCCACCTCCAATACACTGCATCCATCTGGACACTCCGCGCTGGCCTATTATCAGCCCTCGACCTCTTCATTTCCAACTGCCGCCGGGACATTAACCGCCTCAACCTGTCTACCCTCCTCCCCCACTCCAACCTCTCACCCTCACAATGCGCAGCCCTCCAATCCCTCTGCTCCAATCCCGACCTCACCATCAAGCCAGCAGATAAAGGGGGCGCAGTGGTAGTCTGGCGCACTGACCTCTACACCGCTGAAGCCAGACGCCAACTCGAGGACACCTCTTCCTACCGCCCCCTCAACCATGACCCCACCCCCCCATCACCAAATCATCATCTCCCGGACCATACAGAACCACATCACCTCAGGAGATCTCCCACCCACAGCTTCCAACCTCATAGTCCGGGAACACCACACTGCCCGGTTCTACCTCCTTCCCAAGATCCACAAGCCTGACCACCCTGGCCGACCCATTGTCTCAGCATGCTCCTGCCCCACTGAACTCATCTCTACCTACCTCGACACTGTCCTATCCCCCCTAGTCCAGGAACTCCCCACATAGACAGGTTGAGGCAGTTAATGTTCGAGACACCACCCACGTCCTCTACCTCCTCCAAGACTTCTGTTTCCCTGGTCCCCAACGTCTCATCGATTTTATCTTTCCACTCTTCAGGCACGCTGCCTGTATTCTTGATGAAAGACGTTTGCCCGAAAGATCGATTTTACTGTTCCTCGGATGCTGCCTGAACTGCTGTGCTTTTCCAGCACCACTCTAATCTAAACTCTGGTTTCCCGCATCTGCAGTCATTGTTTTTACCTATTCCTTTTAAGGAGCCAGTCTAAGATAACAGGCTGAATGTCCATCTTTTAATCTGCCCCACTCTTAAGAAAAAGCATATTCCGCAATCTCAGGCACGCTTTACAACCAATGATGTAGATTGGAATCATTTGTGGTTTAATAGCCTTTGTAATGTGGGAAGTAGAGCAGCCAATCTAGAGACGGGAAGATCCCTCAATAGGAGGTGAGAGGATGACCATACTTATCAGTGACAGGAAGGTAAATGTTGGCCAGGGCACCAGGGAGGAACATACCTATCCCTTTCTACAAATTTGAGGGATCATTTGCACCTACCTGATACAGCCTCAGCTTTCCATTTTATCCAAAAGGCAACAGCTGTATCAGTGCCACACTCTCACTCTTCATCCAAGTAAAGCATACAATCTCTACAGTGTGGAAGCAAGCCATTTGGCCCATCAAGTGCACAACAAGATTCCATAGAGTATCCCACCCCAACCCACCCTATCCCTGTAACCCTGCATTTCCCAGGGCTAATCCAGCTAGCCTACACATTCCTGGACACTAGAGGCTTTTCAGCACGGCCAATCCATCTAACCTGCACCCTTTTTTGGACTGTCGGGTGAAACCGGAGCACCCAGACAAAACCCATGCAGACAACAGGGGTCTGAGGCTAGAATTGAACCCACGTCCCGAGCACCGTGACGTAGCAGTGCTAATCACTGAGCCAATGTGTGGAGTAGACTCGATTTCACACTCAAGTCCATGAGATGGGACTTGAATCCACAACTTCCCCACCCTGCAGCAAGAGGTCTAACATGAAGGCCACGACCTATAGTTTAGATGATTGAGGCAATCAGGCTGGACTTATCGATTTGAGGTCAATCTCACACAGGAACCAACTCAGTTCTTTGTGACACATCTCCCCCTGGCAAATTGGACCATCAAAGTCCAGTTTGTAATCTTCTTCCCTTTACCAACTCCCCCAAACTTTTGACTGCAGCACATAAGTATTTAAAAAAGACATCCTCTCCCAAATTTGGGTTTTAATGGATGGAGTAGATTGATTGAAACAAGCAGATCAGCTCTGATTTTATCAAATGGCTGAAGAGGCTTGAGGGGCTGAGAAGCCTACTCCTGCCCCATGTTCTTATTTTTGTGACCACTTGACTGATTTATGCCCCTTTTGCTAGAAAATGGGGTTAGAGTAGTTAGGTGGTTGTTTTGGACTGATGTGAATGTGATGGGCCGAAGGGTCTTTTTATATGCTGTAGACCTCTGAAAGTCTATGACTTTTGCCATTCAATGCTGTGAAAGGCCACAAGAAAGTTCTAAAATTCAAATCCCCTTTTCCAATAATGCAATGAGTGAGAAATATTTTCTTTTAAGAGAATGTCTTATGCATTCTTGTAGCCCCTATTTCTTCTAAATTGAAATCCCTGGTCCAGGTGGGGTTCTGAAGAGAAACCTGCCTTACATATGCTAAAATGTTGGCTCTGAAAATGTTGGGACAGGAGCAGGTCATGTGGGAGTCTCTCTCCACAATTCCAGACCTTAGACTCCTTCATAAAACACAACAGTAGCACCAAACTGTGGTGGGATGTCAGGATATTTAAATTGTCTGTTTGTTTTGCATTTGAAGTGCATTTAAAATAAAGGGCAGAGGTAAATAATTCATTATAAAAGGAGGGGTGTTTTGAATCAGGATAACTTATTGCAATATATTTTTCATCCAAATCAGTGTTATCTGAATTAAAACAATACATTGGTGTTCAGTACAAACCTACTGCATCCCTTGTGCAACATGTACCCTACCTCCCTTATGATCTGGCCATCACAGTGATAAACCAGCTTAGTTCACTGGATAGCACCATTATCATTGAATGAGTGCTGAGGGAGTGATGCACAGAATCCCAATACTGCTGGTGAGATAGAAACTAAGACACACAGCATTTCTGTGTGGAGAGAGTTTATTGACTTCCTCAGTCTCAGTTCACCAGCCCAGCATCACTGCATGTTCTCAAAGACAATTGATATGCACCAACTACTTCTGTTGATTAATGTCTGTCTCTCTCCCAACATCACTTACACCAGTTATCTGATTGTTACAACATCGCTGTGTGTGGAATCTTGCTGCCTACAAATTGGCTGCCACGTTTCCTACCTTACAATGAGGACTATGCTTTACATTATACTTTTATTTGCTGTAAAGTATTTTGGAATGCGCTGAGCTCATGGAAGGTGCTATGTAAATGGAAGTCTTACTTTCCTTACAAAATGTGGGTAGATTGTCGGTCCTCTGTTTACTCAGAGTGCAAAAACATCTTTAATCCCGAAAAACACAACAACCTTGCTCAGCAGTAAGGCTGCAGCTCATTGTTATTGCATTCCAAGGTTTCTCCTTGATCTTCTGTGTAACTCCTGACTTAGGTGTTGTTGTCAGGACACCTTGTTAGGGAAATCAGACTTCAAAGGGTCTCTCAGTTGTTCCTTCCCAACAGCTAAGAAACTGTTTCCAACCTGTGCAACATCTTTCATCCCCAGCTGACAAAAGTCAAGAATTCATCGGAAAGCAGACGTAATAAGGGTTCCTACAAGTTATCAAGCCTTTACTTTCTGAAGATCAGCATTAATATATTATCTCCGACTTATATGAACACACAAATTAGGTGCAATCATAGATCACTCAGCTCCTCGTACCTACACCACTGTCCAATAAGATCACAAGTGATCTGAATACTCCACATTCTCTACATCATTGTTACCCCTAGGTCCTGATAACCTCTCCCTTACTTATCAAATCAATGTTTCGGGCAAAAGCCCTTCATCAGAAATGGAGGCAGGGAGCCTCCAGGGTGGAGAGATAAATGGGGGGGGTGGGGGGGTGACAGTGGGGCTGGGGAGAAGGTAGCAAAGAGTACAATAAGTGGATGGGGTGGGGATAAAGGTGATAGGTCAGAGAGGAGGATGGGGGAGGGTAGCAAAGAGAACAATGGGTGGATGGGGTGGAAATGAAGGTGATAGGTCAGAGAGGAGGGTGGACCGGATAGGTGGGAAGGGAGATTGGCAGGTAGGACAGGTCATGAGGGTGGTGCGGAGCTGGAAGGTTGGAACTGGGGTATGGTGGGGGGAGAGGAAATGAGGAAACTGGTGAACCCATCCACTTATTGTACTCTTTGCTCCCTTCTCCCTAGCCCCACTGCATCCTCATTTATCTCTCCATTGGAGGCTCCCTGCTTCCATTACTGATGAAGGGCTTTTGCCTGAAACGTCGGTTCTCCTGCTCCTCGGATGCTGCCTGACCTGCTGTGCTTTTCCAGCGCCACTCTAATCTAGACTCTGATTTCCAGCATCTGCAATCCTCGCTTTTGCCTAGTTCAAGAAGGCAGCTCACCACCATGTATTATAGACTTGAAGGAAGGAAATGAATATACTGTAGCCAAGTTCACAGTCAACATAAAAAAAAGGTAGAAAGGCAAAAGGCATACACACAGTTTACAGAGATAATTGTGTCCTCTACAACCACCTGATGAAGGAGCATTGCTCTGAAAGCTAGTGCTTCCAATTAACCTGTTGGACTATAACCTGGTGTTGTGTGATTTTTAATTTTGTCCACCCCAGTCCAACACCAGCATCTCCAAATCAAGTTTACAGAGAGATATTGATAGGTTAAGTAAGTGGTAAAAAAGTTGGCAAATGGTGTATAGGGTAGAAAATGTGAAGTGGTCCATTTTGAATGGGAGAACAAAAGGACAGAATATGATATAAATGAAGAAAAACTGCAGATAGCTGAAACATAAAGGGACTTAGGGGGACTTGTGCATGAAATACGGAAAGCTAGCACACAGGGGCAGCAGGTAATCAGGAAGGGCTAATGAAATGTCAGCCTTTATTTCAAGAGGCTTGGGGTATGAGAGTAGGTAAGTCTTACTGTAATTGTACAAGGTGCTGGGGAGACCACAGCTGGAGTACTGTGAGCAGGTTTGGTCCCTTATTTTAAGAAAAGATATTTCACTGGAGGCAGTTCGGAAAAGGTTAGTATGATCTTTGGTGTGGAGAGATTGTGTTATGAGCAAAGTTTAAACAGGCTGGGACTCTGCTCACTAGTGTTGAGAAGAATGAGAGGTGATCTCATTGAAACGTATCGGGTTGTTAAGGGAGTCGACAGGGTAAATGCTGAGGGGATGTTTACTCTCACGGGAGAGTCTGGGACCAGAGGGCATTGTCAGGGCACCAATGTAAGACTGAGATGAGGAGGAATTTCTTCTTTCAGAGGATTGTGAGTCTTTGGAACTTCTTGCCACAGAGAGCTGTGGGGGCAGATCCTTGTGTATATTTAAGGCTGAGACAGAGAGATTCTGGATCAGGAAGGGAATGAAGGGTTATTGGAAAGGCCAGGAAAGTAAACATGAGGAATTTTGGATCAGCCATAATCCTATTGAGTGGTAGAGCAGGCTCAAGGGGCGAACAGCCTACTCCTGTTCACATTTTTTATGGTCTTACCCCTTCTCAAGGGGTAAGGGGTGAATGAAAGGTAATCTCACAGGCTGCTCTCTCGTCAGAGTGAGTGTACCTGGGGGTCACTGCACCTCAGGCAAGGGGTGAGGTTGACAAGGCAGAGTGATTTGACAGTGATTTCACCCAGTAAGGAAATTGGGCACACTTTGTTGATGTTACCCAACCTCACAAACCAGCCGTCCAGCCTACTGAGCTAATGATGCCCAAAAGAAGGCTTCATGAATTAATTCTAACCCCATCTTCTGAGGAAAGATTTTTATCCTGCCCCTCAAAGCTAATCTGAAAATAAATGTCTCTTCACCTTTCTCATTCACCCCTTGTTCAATCATCTCTCCGTTGTCTCATGTTTAAGTGAGGTGCCATCAACCAGCAGAGCACTGATTGGGAAGCTGCAAAAGAGAAGTTAATCATTTCTGCACTGTATATCAAACAATAATGTTTTATCTTAGCAATGATTAAGCATGTTGGTATTATTAGGACTTTAAAATCTCAGGCATTGCAGACCCTCTTCAAGAATTACTCTCTAGTGTAGATATAGTTAAGGTGTTCCCACTTGCCAAAGGAGCAGCACTCCAAAAGCTTGTGATTTCAAATAAACCTGTTGGACTATAACCTGGTATTCAGTAACTTGTGACTTTGACCAGCAGGAATCCACAGGGCCAAATGGCCTCATTCTATGCTGTTAATTCTATGCCATTTCATGGCCTTTTCCAATCATGCTATTGTTTTATAATAATACAGTACTTTTTAAATTCCCTCATTCCCATTGCAATACAGATCTGCTCGAGAGGTTACCATGGTTAACGAGACATTCCGCTCCTGGGATCCGAAATTTGAAGATCAGGCGATTAATGTGAATGTGGGAGGCCTGAAGAGAAAGCTCCAATCCAGCACCCTGTCCCGGTTCCCCAACACCAGACTCGGACAGCTATTGACCTGTGACTCGGAAGAGTCCATCCTCCAGATATGTGACGATTACGACGTGTCAAAGAAGGAGTTCTACTTCGACAGACACCCTGGGCTTTTCCCGTACGTGTTAAACTTTTACCAGACCGGGAAGCTGCACATGATGGATGAGCTCTGCGTTTTTTCCTTTTCGCAGGAGATTGAGTACTGGGGCATCAATGAGTTCTTCCTGGATTCCTGCTGTAGGTACCGTTATCACGAGCGCAAAACCGAGAGCAGGCGGAAAAACTGGGATGACGAGAGTGACGTGAGCAGCATCGACACCTCTCCAGATGAGATCTCGGACTTCAACCGGGACTTGCTGATATTCCGGGGCTTAAAGTACGGGAATTGCAGGAAGCAGCTGTGGCTAACCCTGGAGAATCCAGGCTACTCCATCCCAAGTCGGCTTTTCAGCTTCCTCTCCATCAGTGTGGTTCTGGGCTCCATTGCCACCATGTGCATCCACAGCATGCCCGAGTACCAGATTCTAGACCAGTACGACAACGAGATTGACGATCCCAGGTTACAGATCGTGGAGCAGTTCTGCATAGCCTGGTTCACCATGGAGGTCTGTTCCCGCCTGCTCCTGAGCCCCAACTTTAAGAGGTTTTGCTTTCACCCGCTCAACATGATCGACATAATCTCCATCTTACCGTTTTACTTCACCCTGCTGGTTCATCTGATCTTCGGACGAACAACAGATCTGGAAAACCTGGGGAAGGTGGTCCAAGTCCTGAGGTTGATGAGGATCTTTAGGGTGCTCAAGTTAGCACGCCATTCAACAGGACTGCGGTCATTGGGAGCAACTTTAAAGGTTAGACTGGAAATCTCCTAATCGTTTATAAAACAATGTACTGCAGGTGCTGGAAATCTTAAGTAGAAGCAGCTGGAGCAATTCAGCAGGTCTGGTAGCATCTGTAGAGAGAGAAACAGAGTTCATGTTTCCAGATCCAAGGACTGGAAAGCTTTGTTTTGTAGAGAAAGTGGCCATTCAGCCCTCCGAAGAGCATCCCACCCATAACCCTTTATTTAGCATGGCCAATCCATTGAACCTGCACATCTTTGAACAGTGGGAGGAAACTGGAGCACAGCCACTCAAGCACAGGGATGAACATACAAACTTCACACAGACAACCACACAAGGTTGGAATTGAACCCAGGCACTTGGCACTCGGAGGCAGCAGGGAGCCATGTGTTTTGCTCACCATAGATGTTTCCAGACCTTCTGTGTTTCTCTAGCAATTTATTTTCCTGTTTTTTAATCGTTTGACATTTTAAAATAAATTGCAACTGCTGACAGTGAAGTCAGTTTTCCTTTTTGAATTCTCTTCTGTGATTAAGTGCATTCAGGGCAGGTGATGGTGTACTGATAATGTTACTAAACTAGTAATTCCCCTAGTGGCATGCTCTGGGGACTGGGTTTGAAACCCACCATGGATAGATGGTGAAGTTTGAATTTCAGAAAGATTTGGAATAAAATGCTAATTTAATATTGTTGATCATTGTAAGAACCCACCTGGTTCACTCTTATCCCTTAGGGAAGGAAATCCTTACTCATGACTTCAAGCCTACAGCAACGTGGGTGACCTACCTTTCTTTTCCTTCGTACACAAGATGGGGGCAAGGCCAGCATTTATTGCCCAGACCCAATTGCCCAGAGGGCATTTAAGAGGCAACTGCATTATTGTGGGTCTGGAATCATATGTAGGCCAGATCAGGTAAGGAAAGGATCTGGATGGGTATATGAATAGGAAGGGTTCAGAGGAATATGGGCCAAATGCTGCAAATGGGACTAGATTAGTTTAGGATATTTGGTCAGCATGGATGAGTTGGGCTGAAGGATCTGCTTCCATGCTGTACATGACTGTCTATGACTCTATGACATACTGTCCTCCAGGCAATTAGGGATGGGCCATTAATGCTTGCCCTAACCAGTGACACCCACATCCCATGAATGAATTAAAAACTTATAAAATGATATAAAAATTATATTTCTGTCTTATTATCTCTGCCTGTTTGTATAAAGGAGCAATTGAAGTCTGGCTTATTGAACCATGTAGCACCAGAAAGAAACCAAATAACATAAGCCAGTGTTCCCTAAACCTTTCTCCTCTGTGATCCCATTTCGAGGTTTGAAAATTATTGCAATCTCTGAGTGAAAATGGGGGACTGTAGGGCTGGAGGGGGTGTTCCTGTAAGAGAGCGGGTTCAGGTAGAGACAGAGCTGAGCTGTCATAAGTCCATTGCTGCTCCAGGACTCACCACCAAAATATCAGCTTTCAACTACTTTGGGAAACTCTGATGTAAACCTGGATACGCTGAATGATAGAAACATCGCATTCGAGGTGGTACAATGTCTCAGTGGTTAGCACTACTATCTCACAGTGCGTTCGATTCCAGCCTTGGCTGACTGTCTGTGTGGAGTTTGCACATTCTCCCCATGTCTGTGTGGGTTTCCTTCCACAGTCCAAAGATGTGTAGGTTTAGGTGGGTTGGCCATGCTAAATTACCCATAGTGTCCCGGGATGTGAGGTCTAGGTGGATTAGTCATGGGAAATGCAGGGTTATAGGATAGGAAGGTGAGGAGAGTGGCAAACTCTTCAGAAAGTCAGTGTGGACTTGATGGGCCAAGTGGTCTGTTTCCACATTATAGGGATTCTATGATTAGAAATCACAAAGTTATTAATTTGTGTATTTTCCATCTGAAGGTATTTGCATTAGTATCATCAATCCAATTTAACATTATTACTCTGGCTAAAGGCATTCTAGCAAAATAGCACCAATTATATTGATGTTAAAAGACTCCTCACTAGAGGATAATGAGAAAGAATTTCAGAAATCTAATTGAGGAGTTGATGCATTCGATCCTGATTAATATACTCAGGAGTCCATTACTGGCTGGAATCTAATCAAACAGATAAAGGGTTTTGGAGAGAAAATGCTGGACAACAGTCACTATAGATAATATTAAAGTTTTACATTTAGATGCATCTCCATCTTTTCTGAAACTCCAAGTGTGTATCTCTTCAATCAGATTCCTGCCCCACATGCTGTAACACTACACTTTTATCAAGGTCATTGATGTCTGTGACAAAGCTAAAGTTGAACTCTTCCTGTCATAGAAACACAAAAAATAGGAACAGGGATTCAGCTATTTGAGCCTGCTCTGCCATTCAATATGATCATGACTGGGAGAGTCACAGAGCACGGAAATAGACCCTTCGGTCCAACCACTCCATGCTGACTAGAATCCCAAACTAAACTAGCCCCACTTGCCTGGGCTTGGTCCATATCCCTCCAAACATTTCTATTCATGTACTTATCCAAATGTCTTTTAAACATTGTAACAGTACCTGCATCCACCACTTCCTTGAGAACTTCGTTCTACTCATGAACCCTTCTCTGTATAAAAAAATTGCTCCTCATGTCTTTTTAAAATCTTTATCGTCTCACCTTAAAAATATGCCTTGTAGTCCTGAAATCCCCCACCCTGGGGAAAAGACACCAGCCATTCACGTTATCTCGACCCCCAAGATCTTATTAACCTGGGTAAGGTCATCTCTCAATCTCCTATGCTCCAGTGTAAAAACATCCTAGCCTATCCAGTCTGTGGACTTTGCTTCATCAAGTGTGGTGTAGGCAGTGTCATTGCTAATGCAGAGGTAGATAGATTCTTCACTAATAAGGGTGTCAAAGGTAGCAGTCAGGAAAGTAATGTTGAGACCACAATAAGATTAGCCATGATCTTACAAAATGGTGGAGCAGGCCTGAGGGGCCGAATGGCCTCCTGCTGTTCCTAATTTGTATGTGAAGAGATGTACATGCAAATCCGCAGGTTCCTCTCAGGAGCACATACATCATTTGGTGTGGATCGTTATACAATGAGACACCACTGCCCTTGTACAATCACACAGGACAATCTGCTCGTGCAAGTAAAATCATTTACTGTCATTTATAAAGGGCATATTGCTCAGCTGCAATGCACAGTATACTGCTTCACTCAGGTTACAATCACTTTCAAATCCCAGACTGGAATATCAGCCTGTATTTATGACTGGTCTGATGTGAACTTTGCCCCTTACACTCCTCTGCAAGTTAGGACTTGTATAAAAACATCAACATTTGTGTAACACCTTCAAAACAGCAAAACATTTCATGATGCTTCACAGGAATGTGCTCAAAGTATGACATGAATCCAAATTGGGAAGGATTGACCAAAGGGTTAGGTTCTGAAGAGGGGCAGAGAAGCGGATATCCAAAAATCTTAAAGGGGACTCCCTGAGATTAAGGGCTTGGTACTGAAGGCATAGCTATAACTAGTGAAGTAATTAAACTCCGGGGTTACCAGAATTCGAGGAACAGAGAGATCTTGTAGGGTTCTATAAGGTGACAAAGGTAGGGATAGAGGAAGTGATGGAGGCATTTGGACACAAGAGTGAGAACTTAATGATTGAGGCACCTCATATTTCACATCCTCCAAATCACCTTACCCCAGCCACATCCAAGGGTAGGATTTATAGCTTGTTGTGATTATTCTGTGGTACTGATTGTTCATTGTTTCTCCTTTAAAGCACAGCTACCGAGAGGTCGGGATCCTCCTGCTGTACCTGGGCGTAGGAGTCTGTGTCTTCTCTGGGATGGCATATACAGCTGAGAAGGATGAAGACGTCGGACTGGACACCATTCCAGCCTGTTGGTGGTGGGGGACGGTGAGCATGACCACGGTGGGCTACGGGGATGTAGTACCCATCACCGTGGCGGGCAAGCTGGCTGCTTCGGGCTGCATCCTAGGGGGCATCTTAGTGGTGGCACTACCCATCACCATCATCTTCAATAAGTTCTCCCACTTCTACCGACAGCAGAAGGCGCTGGAAGAGGCGGTGAGGAGCAGTCGCCTGAAGGGAAGTGAGACGGGGGACGATGGAGGGACAGAGGGGGAAATGTCGGAGGTGGAGGAGGAACAGGGACCGGCACACGACCATGGATCTCGGGACTCCGACAGACTGGAGAACAAAGCACCAATTGCGAAGTAAGACTGTCCAAAGGACAGGGCAAAGGTTTTATAGAATCTATATTAGATTGCAGGTCTTTTCCAAGGAGGATTCTGAATGAATAAGGACTGTTGTCAAAAAAGAAATAAACTCGCTTGCCTCAACCACAGCCCTCAATCTCTCCAGAGGAAACTGTAAATGTGACCCAAAGTCAGCCATACTCTAGAGGGCCTGGTGCAATAAATGATACAATCATCTGGTTCTTGCTGTTTGGCACTACCTTGGGTCAACCTGTGCCAAGATGCTAAACCCCTACCCTAACCCAGTCTTTCCCTCACAAATGTAGCCATGAAATATTTATTGTCCATTACTAACTGCACATTGCAATAACTAAACTGCAACCCCATCACGATAGTTTTCAACAGGGAGATCTGAGTGAGTAGTCGTGTGGTTATGTGGAAATCCTCATTTCAATAACTTGGATTCAGAGCTGACCAGTCCTAAACAATTTATGTTGTCTCGAATTTTCAGTGATTAACTGCTGGGAACTGAGTTTATGGTCATTTGATTTGAGTAACACAGGGAGAGATCTGCCTCAGTTACCCGACTGAAAGAAAGCTCTGGAGCATTCATAAAAATTAATTATCTTTATAAAGTTAGCATCTCATTATCCTCACTCCAATCTTCTTTCAGACACAGCAAATAAAACAAATTCCCCTCTGGTGTGCTTCACCCAGTCAGAGTGTGAATAATCAATCTCACCCTCAATGCTGCCGTCTCTTCCTTTACCAGTGACTGACCTACACTATCTTCTCCCCAAGAATCTCCTGGAATATTTTCATGAACATTGTCTCTTGTTTATACAGAAGGTTACAGAGGTCCTGTTGACAATAGCCTCCAAGTTGCTGTTAATATGGAGGGTGCGTTTATCCCTTACAGTCTAAAATCTAAACGTGCCCCAACAATAGGAACAGAAATTTGCTTTTAAATTGCACCTTTAACCCAGTTGAGCTATGTAAAGCACTTCAGATTGGCATAATTTAACGGGCCAGGGCAGGCAGGATGGGCTGAGTGGCCTCATGTCCTGAACACCTCTGTGATTCTGTGAATTTGATATCAAGCCACATAACCTGGGAGATGAGGACAGGTAGCATTTTAAGGTCATTTTTTAAGGAGCATCTTAAATGAGGAGCAATGTGGAGAGATAGAGTAGTCCAGAGATGAAATTCCAGAACTTGGGATTTTAAAAATTTCCTTGGTGGGATGTGGGTGTTGCTGGCTGGGGCAGCATTTACTGCATATCCCTAGTTGCCCTCAAGAAGTTGGTGGTGAGCTGCCTTTTCAAACTTCTGCAGTCCATAGACCCACAATGCCATTAGAGTGGGAATTCCAGGATTTTGATCCAGCGACACTGAAGGAACAACAATATATTTCCAAGTTGATGGCGAGTGGTTTGTACAGGAACTTGCTGCTGGTGGTGCTCCCATATACCTTCTACCCTAATCCTTTGAGATGGAAGTGGTCGTGGGTTTGGAAGGTGCTGTGTAAGGAGCCTGAGTGAATTTCTGCGGTGCAGCTGCTATCTCTCGCTCCAGAATAGAACACACAATTGCATGTTGCCACATTCACTTGGACTCTGTGAATAAACACATTCCCATCACACCACCTTGACTGTTAGTCAGATCCCAGATAATTTCATTTACCAGTTCTGCTGCCCTTTTCATTCGAGATGAAAGTAGTCATGCGTTTGGGATGTCTAAGGATCTTTGGTGAATTTCTGCAGTGCTTCTTGTAGATAGTACACATTGCTGCTGCTGAGTGTTGGTGGTGGAGGGAGTGGATGTTTATAGATGTTGGAAGCCAATGAAGGAAATAAGGATGTGCTAAAAGCTAGAATTGGAAATCCGTAACCCTAACCCAATAGCTGCTTAGCAATCTCAGAAGGTTGTGGATCTGGAGGAGGGCCAAAGTTTGAATGCAAGGATCAGGAATTTTTGAAATGTATTCATCAGACAACAATATTGTTGGCTAATATTGCCCCCTTCCTGAGTCACCCTGGAAAAGGTGATGGTGAGCTGCCGACTTGAACCACTCCGGACTTGGATGTAGGGACACCCACAATGCTGTTGGGAGGGAATTCCCGGATTTGGCAGAAGTGCATACTGCAGATGCTGGAGATTAGAGTCAAGATTAGAGTGGCGCTGGAAAAGCAGAGCAGGTCAGGCAGCATCCGAAGAGCAGGAAAATTGGGCAAAAGCTCTTCATCAATTCCAGGATTTGGCCCAGTAACATCAAAGGAACGGTGATATATTTTCAATGAAGTCTAATTGGCTAGCTTTCTCAAAGTGTTGTCACAGACTCGATGGTCCAAATGGCCCTGTTCTGTGCTCTATCATTCTGTGATTCATATTTTGGCAGCTGGTACTTGAATGCGATCTGCATATCTGAAACCTCCTCCCTCAGCAAGACACATTTACCCATCTGGTGTGAAAAATTAAACCGTTCCATCAAGTTATCAATACCAGAGAAGAATCCAATTTTCTGATTGGATGCCAAGCTTATAAGTAGCCAGCTTTCAGTGTCAGAAGGTATAAAATCTTCCAATTACCATAATGACCTTTGCTGTTTCTTTTTCCCTTGTAAAAGTTATTGCAAACTATCAGATCAATGAAAATGATTTAAAACCATCGTGAGCAGAGTCTTGAAATAATAATGAGGTTAAAGCTGCTGATGGCTATTGATATGACACAATTGATTCTATTCCTCCCTGATATCCATATCATTCTTGTCAGACAACGAAGATCACTCAGTCATTGCTGAACTGACTGAGTGCAGCAGAAATTATTGGACTGTTGTTCTGTCCAGTTCTCTGCCTGAGTCAAGATCCTATTCAACCCATCATGCTCTCCACCGTGGAGGCAAGCAGCAGATCCTGAATCCAGCCCCAGCATTCCATATTCCTGCCAGCCTGCCAGCCAATAGAGCCGCCCTATCCCCTAAGTTAAGCTGAGTTTCTGGGGAATGTACATTTTTACATGCACGTTATAATCTAGATAGTGATGGTAGAGTCACCAATTTTCTCTCCATGATACAGCTGATCAAGAGTCCTTACAGTTCCTACTGCCTGTCTTCGATGTGTGTGTGTTGGGAAGATTTTTAGGATGATCTTCAGCAGCCTCTGTGACCATCACGTCCTGGAGAAGGTCTTGAACCCAGAGTCTCTGATTTAAAGACAGGAACGCTTACCCACTGTGCCTCAAGACCTCCCTTCAGATTGTGCTATTCCAAAATTAAATAACATGGTAACATAGAAGATAGAATTTGACCTTTCCAGCCTGTTGGACCATTCAATATGATCATTGCTGATCACTGAGCTCACTACCCTAACTTCACCCTCCCTCCCCCTCACTGTATCTCTTGATCCCTTTAACCACAGGAGCTATATCTACCTCCTTCTTGAAACAATATTCTACAATATAACAATACTATTATATTTAACTATTAATATAGGTGATTAGAATCTCAGTTACAGGCTATTTAATTCCAACAACACATCCATATGCATATTTATGTACATATAGAGAACATCATAGAATGGTTACAGCACAGAAGAAAGCCCATTCTACCCTTCAAGTCTCTGCTAGTTCTCTGTAAGAATATTTAAGTGGTCCCAGTCCCCTAAATGTTTCCTTACAATGTTAGTTTTTCTCTTCTGGTGTTTGTCTAATTCCTACTGAAATTGCAATTGAATCTGGCTCTAGTATTTTCTTAGGCACCCCATTCTAGACTGTGGCCAGTCAATGCATTAAAAAAGTTTCTTTGTGTCACTATCATTTGTCCCTCATCTTCAGCTGATGTCCTTTGCTTCACAATCTTTCCACCATTGGTAACAGTTTCTCCTAACCTACTCAGTCTAGACCCCTCATTATTTTGAATGCTTCGATCAAATCTCCTTTCAACTGTCTTCTGTCCCCAACCCTGACCAGTCACAGACACAGACAGACACACACACACGGATGCATAGTCACATACACAGACAGACAGACACACACACACACATACAGACAGATGTACACAGACACACACAGACACAGACACATACACAGTCACACACATACATGGACACACACACACTGATATACACACACACACACAGATACACACACACACACAAATAGACACACACACAGAAATACAGACACAGACACATACACACTGACACACTGATACACATACACAGAAATACAAATATACAGACACACAGACACGTACACAGACGTACACAGACATACACAGACACACATGCACAGGCACACACGTTGTAAATGGAGCCAAAATGGACAATGCTACAGGGAACAATTGTGTCTTCATCAGATTATTGATAGCTGTTGGGTTAGGAAAATGAGTCTGGGGCATTCTCCATTGGGCTCTGATAGTGCCTGGACAAATAGAACAAAACTGTCTCTGTGTGACTCCAATTAGTTGATGTCACCTAGAGACATGAGAATGTGTCCCTCCTTTGTCTCTCCTCCAGATCCACGTCCTGGTGACATTGGAGCTGAGGTGAAGATTTCCTCTTACCGTAAGATGTAGCAAGAAAACTAGAAAGTTGTCTGATAAAAGAGCTGTTAAAACTCACCTAGCGACTGAAGACATCCAGCTCCTACTATTGTGGGTGACTATAAGGGAGTGTTTATCTGAGTATGAAACTATGTTATGCCTGACCCCTTCCTCTCCGCCCCCCTCAGAACCCTTGCTGCCTAGACTGGTTCATTTCCTTTGGGAATGTGTCATCTTTCTTTATTCTGTCATGGGGCTGTGAATGTTGGTAGCTGGGCCAACATTTCTTGCATATGCTATCATTTTACACTTTATTGGAAAGAAAACACAAAATGTTTTAAAGAATCCAATGAAGATTTAGATTTATTTGGCAGCCTTTCACAGACTACCCCAAAGCAATTTTTGATGTGTAGTCACTGTTGTAATGTAGGCTATGTGACAATCAATTTGCTCACATCAACTCCCACAAACAGCAATGTGGGAATGATTATATATCATCTGTTTCAGTGATATTGCTTGAAGGATTTAAAAAAAAAATTATTCATGGGATGAGGGTGCCTCTTTCTAGCTCAGCATTTATTGTCCATCCCTAATTGCCCAGAGGGCAGTTAAGAGTCAACCACATTGCTGTGGGTCTGGAGTCACATGTAGGCCCGACCAGGTAAGGATGTCAGTTTCCTTCCCCAAAGGACATTAGTGAATCAGATTGCTCCCGCTACCCCCTCCCAACAATTAACAATGAATACATGGTCACCATTAAACTCTTATGTCCAGATTTTTATTGAATTCAAATTCCACCATCTACTGTGGTGGGATTTGAACACAGGTCCCCAGAACATTCCCTGGATCTCAGGTTTAACAGTCCAGCGATAATACCACTAGGTCATCACTTCCCCATTGGCCCAGGCACCAATCAGATTTCTAGGTAAAAACAATGACTGCAGATGCTGGAAGCCAGTTTCTGGATTAGTGGTGTTGGAAGAGCATAGCAGTTTAGGCAGCATCCGAGGAGCAGTAAAAGTAATGTTTCGGGCAAAAGCCCTTCATCAAGAAGGGCTTTTGCCCGAAACGTCGATTTTACTGCTCTTCGGATACTGCCTGAAATGCTGTGCTCTTCCAGCACCACTAATCCAGAAACCAATCAGACTTCACTTGCTCTTATTTGAGTAGTGTTATGGGAGGCCAGACTTGGTCATGGTTTAAAGTCCCACACAAAAGGCAGCCCCTCTGACAGTGTAGAGCTCTCTCAGCAATGCACTGAAATGTCAAGATATATTTGTTACATTCATTGTAGATGGAGCAGAACTAAACCAACAGCTTTCAGGAACAGATGCATGAAACAACAGAGCCACACCTGATGTCAAGCAATTAAACTCCAAACATTGAGTACTCTTTGTGGAACAGTATGGCTTGTGTAATACTGCTGACCTGAAGGGGAGACAATCTTGTACAGGACACAATTGGATCTTCATGATTCTCACCCTTTGTCCTTGAAATCTATGGAGCTTTCCCCTTCACTCGTTACCTAGTGAGTCACACAGGACAGGAAGAGGCCATTCAGCCCTTTGAGATGTTCCACTCTTGTCTTGGATCACAGTTGATCTGCATGTTCATTCATTTACATGTGTTGCTCCCACATCCATTCATACACTTGCCTGAAATCTGTCAATGTCAGTTTGGAAATTTCAATTGGCTTCCACTATGTAGAGAAACGCTCGCCGATATCACCATTGAATGGCTTGGCTCTAAGTTCACAGTTTGAGCTCTGTGTTCTGGAGTGCGAAACATAAGAAATAGTTTCGCTCTATCCATCCTGTCAAATCATTTAATCTACTTAAATATCTCACTCAGATCTGCCCTAATCTTCCAAACTCAAGGGAATACAAGCCTCGTCTATGCAACCTCAGAATTTAACTCTGGTGTCATTTTAATGTGTCTGTGCTGTACGCCCTCTTAAACTGATATATCTTTCCAGAGATGCAATGTCTAGCCTGCACACATTAGTCCAGATGGATCTAACCAGAGATTTATACAACTGTAGCATAAATCCCTTTTTTTTATCAGCTCTCATCTGATGAAGGTGAACAAGGGACAGGGGTCAGAGAGATCAAGTTTAAAATGGCACATTTCTGTGCATTCTGTGGGATTTGTGCGTTGCTGACAAGGCCAGTATTTATTGCCCATCCCTAGAAACTGGTGATTAACTTTGAGAAAGCAAGTGTTCACTCATGGAATCTTCTGAACAGGAGAGTGGGGTTTAACTTCAGCGGTATGGTCCCCTGACCCTTGAGAAACTGCGGATGAAAGACAGAAGAGTGATCAAACCTTCCCAAGGGTTGGAAATGTTCAGATTAATTAAAGATTGAATTGAAGCCAAGAGCTGTTGAAATAAATTAAGCTGTGAAGAACAAACCAAAAATGTTTAAAAAAATGTGCAGTTAATGCACCTTACAGATACACTGGGAATAACACTCATAGATATTTAATAGTTTCCGTCTCGATTGGAGCACCATAGAGATACATGAATATTCAGAATAAATAATACCAATAATATTCAGAATAAAGTTGTCCTAGTACTTGCAAGTGAATTTACATGCATTTAACATTATCTATGCATGCTATGCAGGATTGTATATCAGTATTGTATCCAATAAACAATGCCGTCAGTGCTATATCTGGATTTATTGCTGTCTGTCACTGAACAAAAATGCACTCAAATATTTCATTGGAAGAACAAAGAATCAAGGTCAGAGTAACAGGGATGTCCATAAGCTATTCCACCAGGGTGGACAGCACTTCAGTCTGTGATCCTTTTGTTTTTGAGATGTTGGAGTTGCTGGATTGGCTGACAGCCTCAATTTCCCCTTGAGAAGGTGATGCTGAGTTGCCCTCTTGAACTGCTGCAGTCTGTGTGCTGTAGACAGACCCACAGTGCCATTAGAGAGGGACTTCCAGGATTTTGACCGAGCGTCACTGAAGGAACGGCAATGTATTTCTGAATCACAGTGGTGAATGGCTTGGAGGGGATCCTGCAGGTGGTGGTGTTTCCATGTATCTGCTGCCTTTACCCTTCTAGATGATTGTGGGTTTAGAAGGTGCTGTCTAAGGAGTCAGGATGAATTGTAAATTTTACGCACTGCTGTGACTGTGTGTCAGGGCTTGGAGGAATGGACGTTGAAGGTAGTGGATGGAGTGCCAAACAAATGGGCTGCTATGTCATGGATGGTGCTGTTGGAACTGCAGTCATCTGTTAAGGGAAACTTTACTATCACTTTCCTGATTTGTGTGTTGTAAATGTTGAACAGAGGTTAGTTTCTCACTGCAAAACTCCCAGCCTCTCACCAGCTGTTGCAGACCCAGCAGATACACAATCTCCAACATGTTGGAGTTACAACTACTGGAATAAAGGCAAAATGCAGCAGACACTGGGAATCTGAGACAAACACAGAAAATGCAAAAGAAACTCAGCAGGTCTGATCGCATCTGTGGAGAGAAAGTCAGGGTTAACATTTCAAGTCTAATATGACTCTTTGTCAAACTCAAGCTTTCACCTTAGACTTCACCTGATGAAGGGGCAGTGCTCTGAAAACTTGTGATTTCAAATAAACCCTTTGGATTATAACCTTGTGTTGTGTGACTTCTGACTTTGTCCACCCCAGTCCAACACCGGCACCTCCACATCATTAAAAATCTGTACATTTCTACCTTGAATATTCTGAATGACCCAGCCTCGATGACCCTGTGTGGAAAGAATACCACAGATCCACCATCCTCTGGTAGAAGAAATCTCTATCTTAAATGTGTGACTCATGGCATGGGTCATCGAGGCTGGGTCATTCAGAACATTCAAGGTAGAAATGTACAGATTTTTAATGATGTGGAGGTGCCAGTGTTGGACTGGGGTGGACAAAGTCAGAAGTCACACAACACCAGATCATAGTCCAATGGGTTTATTTGCAATCACAAGCTTTCAGAGCACTGCCCCTTCATCAGGTGAAGTCTAAAGTGAAAGCCTGTGATTTCAGATTTTTAATCAGTAA
The DNA here is from genome assembly GCF_037043375.1 of Chiloscyllium plagiosum. Classification (NCBI taxonomy): domain Eukaryota; kingdom Metazoa; phylum Chordata; class Chondrichthyes; order Orectolobiformes; family Hemiscylliidae; genus Chiloscyllium; species Chiloscyllium plagiosum. The sequence continues at coordinate 11,342,592 of NW_028270153.1, forward strand.
GGGATTCAAGTGTTATGTGGAAAATGCAGGAAAGTGCAGTCGAGGGTTATCAAATCAGCCATGATCACATCAAATGGCAGAGCAGTCTCAATGGCCTATTTTCATTCCCACATCTATGGTCTGACAGTAATTGATTTTCATGTTGTTGTGTGACTGAATCCTGGATCCCTTGCTGTTAATCCAATTTGTTCCAGAGGGTTTTATTTTTAAATCCTATTCACAAAAGAATACCAGCCAATGAATTGCTTGAACTCTTTCATTAACATGAAAAATGAACATGAAACCTTGATACAAAAACAGAAATTGCTGGGCAAACTCAGCAGGTCTGGTAGCATCTGTGGAGAGAAAGCAGAGTTAACATTCAGTAAAGAAGGGTCACTGGAATTGAAACACTAATTGTGTTTTCTGTCCACAGACACTGCCAGACCTGCTGAGTTTTGCCAGCAATTTCTGTTTTTGTTTCTGATTTCCAGCATCTTCTGTATTTTTAAATGAAATCTTGTTGGGTGTGTTCAATCTATGTATCACGTTATGGTGAAGTGATTGAGATTTTGGAGGAAGTGGCAATCCCCTTTTCCTGTGACTTACCTCACAGTGACCTCCTCTCATTCCCTGTCTGTAAATGTAAGCTCTTCCAAAGCTCTGCTGCCAACATTCACTCTGATTATCCCTTTCCACTGTACTGGCTTCCAAGCTACTTCCCAGTAGGTGCTTTTGCAAGCAGAAGTCAATGTATCAGCATTGCACAGAACCACAGAGTTGCTGCAGAGCCATGCAGCTCTGCAGTCTAGAAGGAATGTTGCATATATCCCAACTGACACAAAGTCCCAATCTCTCTCCACCCTGCTGTATGCTGACCTACACTGGATCATTGTCCGACAACACCTCCATTTTTAAATTCGCCCCTTGCTTTCAAATCCCTCCATGGCCTCACCCCTTTCCAATCCCTATAATCTCCTCCATCACTACGACCCTTGTGAAACCTTTGCACTTATCTCATTCTGACCTCCAGCTCATTCCCTATTCTCAATCATTCCACAGTCAGTGCCTTCAGCTCCAGAGATTGTAAACTCATGAAATTGTTGTCTAAATCTTTCTGCCACTCTTTCTTCCTTTAAAGCACTGCTGCTTTGTGTGGATGTGGATGCTTTGGAGAGGGTACAGAAAAGGTTTACTAGGATGTTGCCTGGTGTGGGGGATTTTAGCTATGAAGAAAGGTTGGATAGACTGAGTTTGTTTTCACTAGAACGCAGAATGTTGAGGGGCGACCTGATAGAAGTTTGTAAGACTGTGAATGGCATGGATGGAGTGGAAAGTATGAGGCTTTTTCCCAGGATGGAGGAGTCAGTTACTAGGGGACACAGGTTCAAGGTGAATTGGTGGGGGGTGCAAGACGAGTTTTTCACTCAAAGGGCGGTGAGTGCCTGGAACACGCTGCCAAAGGAGGTGGTGGAGGCAGACACAATGCCAGCATACAAGAAACACCAAGATGGATACATGGATAGGAAGGGAATATAGAGATACAGATTCTGTAAGTGAAGACAGTTTTAGTATGGAAGGGCAAAATTTGTCAGTGCAGGCTTGGAGGGCCGAAGGGCCTGCTCCTGTGCTGTATTGTTCTTTATTCTTTGTTCTTTGTACTTAAAAGTGATGTCATTTATTGTGTTATGCCTCACAGAAGGTAGGTCATACACCTTTAAGAAATATGCTTACGATATCATCACTATATGCAAGGGTCCTGATGGTATCGAGGTCTCAGTTTCCATCTTACCAGGGCCACTTGTAGAATGACATGCCAAGGGAAGCATACTGTACTTTCCAATCAAGCAGAGCCTCGGATTGTAATGTCAGAAACTGGAATAAATATCTACTGAATCCTTCAGGACTATTTTACTGGGGTCAGGGGGTTGCTCTTTCTCATTAGAGAGAGACACAACTTTAAGAGTCAGCACACAGCAGATGAGGGGGAAAGATGAATATCGACAGGGGGTGTTAGTTAGCTGAGGTGGCTGGTTTGCAATGTAGAGTAATGCTAACAGCATGGGTTCAATTCCCACACTGGTTACTGTTACGTTAAAGGTTACACCTTCTTAACCTCTCCCGTCATCTGCAGCAAAACTGATCCTCAGGTAAACAACCACCAATTATCCCTGTTTCTAATGAGAGTGAGGGAATATAACAACTTTACTTTTTTAATCACCTCACATCTAGTTCTTTTGTTGTAGGAGCTAAAGTAGCTATTGCTCCATTATGCACAAATGCACTGCTGAAAACAAAATAAACAATCACTGTATCTCTGGCCGACTGTCAGGGCTGATCACAACATCACTAAGCAAGCTCCTTCTAATACTTCTTAACATGGCAAATGGGGTCAAATTTTGTTTCTTTTATGCTCCTGTGTGACCTTTGGGTTGTTTTATTACATTGAAGGTGCTATATAAATGCAAGATGTTAACACTCCTTTATATCACAGCTATTTTACAATTCGGACTTACAATATTTTTGACAGGTTCATGGATTAAAAACAGAATTCCCCACAAATGGAAACCTATGATACACACACAAACCTTTTAAAGGTTAGTGCATCCAAGTTTAACTCATCAGTGTGGCAGGGAGATTGCCCCATGCGTTATTCTGGGCTGGGCGGAGGGGGGTAGACTGTGTAGAGCTTCTTCAGACCTTCCTCTTGTATATACTATCAGATCAATCCATTTTCTCAGCACTGCACTGTGACTATAGCCTGGATAATTTACTCTAATCCCTGGAGTGTGGATTGAACCCGCAACCTTTTGACTCAGCAGTTACAAAGCCAAGGTTGATAACTTGCTCTTAAACCAAATTGACAATTTGGAAACATTCAAGTTGCTAGAGTGGGACTTGAAGCTATGACCTTCTGTCTCAGGGGAAAGAATGGTACAATCTGAGCCATGGCTGACACTACATGGTGAGAAATGAAAAGAATAAATCTCTCACTTATCCTGAACATCGCCTTCTTGGTTAGAAAAACAAATTCAGAACTCTTAACTAAACCAGTGTTGATCTGAAGAAACAGGAGCTGGAAATAGCCATTTGGACTTTTGACATCCAATGGTATCATGGCTGAGTTTTTTCCACATCAGCTCTACTCTCCCAACATGTCCCTCGATTCCCTTAGTGTCCAAAAACTATCAATCCTGGTCTTGAATTTACTCAACAGTTGCCATTGCCTGAGGTAGAGAATTCCAAAGAATCAGTAACATTTTCAATCCAAAGTGGTTGATACCAAACCCTGAGACTATACTCTTTAGGTGTCAGCTTTTCAACTACGGGAAACAGTGTCTATCCTCTCAATCTCCTTTGGCTGATATTCATCCATCAACCAACAAACCCTCTTGACAGGACATTGGTTTTTATAGGAGCTTGCTGTCCACAAACCTTCTGTTGTATTTCCTCTGTTCCAGAATCATTTAATAGGAGAGCACTTTTGGAGCATCCTTGATGTTGTGAAAGATTCCACTTAAATGCAAGTTATTTCTTTTGTGTTTTATATTTTTCCCTCAATAGTCTCTCCGTTCAATACTTTCCTGGTCTGCAGTACCAAGGATTGTGATCTAATTTGATGAAAAAGGGTTGTCTTTTAGTGGCTAGCAGCTAAACTTTTTTGCCTGTACCTGGATATATGGAGTAATAAAATGAATTGAAACTAAAGAAGAACATCTTACGCAGAGGTTGGTGGGTATCTGTAAACTACCTGCCTGTAAGGATGGTGGAGGCAGAAACCCTTATAATATTAAATAAGTATTTTGATGTGCCCTTGAGATGCCAAGGAATATAAGGCTGTGAGCCTAGTACTTAAAAAAGGGGCTAGAATAGTTAGGTGCTTATTCAATGGGCCAAAGGGCCTTATTCTGTGCTGTAGGCCTCTATGACTCCATAACATTTTATGGGATGATTCTTCATTCTTCTCCAGAGCTCAAGAGAAGGTTCTCCTCAATCTTATCGTGAGGGACAGCTCTTTCATTTCAGAAATCAATTTCGTGAAATTTTTAAGGCAATTAAATATATCCTTCCTTAAATAAGGAGACCAAAACTATATGCAGTATTTCAGGTACGATGAGACCAAAACACTTGCAATAACATAATATTTGCCTTGTTAATTGCTCTGCCTGCTAACCTTCAGCGACTAGTCTTCAAGGATATCAGAATCCTTACACCTGCTAATATATTCTTGCTTCTGATCTTGGAATGTCTCATTCAGTTTGAGGGACAGCAGAGTGGGTCTAAGACTAGTCTTTTAAACCTAAACGAACGCCAATTATAGGCCCATTGAGGACAGAGCTGTCGAAAGTGTACTGGGAAATTTTGTTAAGAGATAGGTCAGCAGAGATGAAGTGACAGACATTTGAAGAGATATTTCAGTGTACTCAGAAAAGGTACACTCCAGTGAGCAAGAAAGGTTCCAGGGGAAGGATACACCATCCATGGTGAACAAAAAAACTTAAACAAATTGAGAAGAAACAAACACAATTTTGCAAAGATTAATGAGAAGACAGAGAATTGGACAGAACATAAAGAACAGAAAAGGATGACAAAAATATTTATGAGGGAGAAACGAGAGAAAGCTGGCTGAGGATATAAAAGCAGTAAGTGTTTCTGCTAAAAGGTAAAGTGAACACTGGCCCTTTAGAGAGTTTATCTGGGGAATTAATCATGAAAAATAAGAAAATGGCAGATGAATTAAACAGTTATTTTGAATCTATCCTCACATTAAAGGATGTATTTTGCATCCCAGAAATAATTCATGAATTGGGAGGGCAAAGAGAGGGAGGAAGTTAAAGCAATTACAGTCAGCAGGGAAAGGGTCCTGATCCACTTTACCCAAGTCTTAGAAGAAGTGGCTGCTGAAATAGTTGATGCATTGGTCTTGATTTTCCAAAACTCCCTTGATTCTGGAAAAGTCCAATCAGATTGAAAAGCAGTGAATGTGGTTCCTGTATTCAAGAAAGAGGGAGACAAAAAGCAGGAAATTACAGGCCAGCTAACTTTGCATTTGTCATCGGCCAAACATTAGAATCTATTATTAATGAGGATATTGGGGTCACTCATAAAATCTCAAAGAAACCAGGGAAACTCTCTATGGTTTTGTGAAAGGGAAATCATGTTTGAGTAACTTACTGTAGATTTTCTTTTAAGGACATAACAAGTAATGTATATAAAGGAGAACTTATATTTAATTTCCAGAAGGCATTTGACATGTGTCACATCAAATATTACTGCACAAAATCAGAACTCAAAGTGAACGGTAAAATATCATGAATTGAGGATGTGCTATCTAACATGAAACAAAAAGTAGGCATAAATAGATAATTTTAAGATCATAGAGTCATAGAACATAGAACGTGACAGCACAGTACAGGTCCTTCAGCCCTCAAGTTGCACCAATCTGTCATAGAGTTATACAACATGGAAATAGACCTTTTGCTCCAACTCATCCATTCCGGCCAGATATTCTAAACTGATCTAGTCCCATCTGCCAGCATTTGGCCCATATCCCTCTAAACGCTTCCAGATGGGAAAAAGAAAATGTGAATTTGGCAGGGTGAGTATTAAAGCAGTGCACTCTTTAAGTGGAAAGCACTTACAAGACTCAGTGGTACAGAAGGATTTGGGTGTCCTGATACATGAATCGCATAGTTAATTCCATGTCAGCAAGTGATTTGGAAGGCAAATGGAATGTTGCTATTTATTGCAAAGAGAGTGGAATATCTTATGACCAAGTAGCTGTTTGGTAGAACAGAGCTTGAGTGTTGCTGAAAAGATACATATTTCAAAGAGTTTTGTTTTGCATTAATCAGGACAATTTGCAAGAATACCAATAAAAGATAACACCAACATTAATACTGTATGAGTAGAGACTGCTGATTAATTGGAAATTAGACTCTGATTAACACAAGCATTGCCATTGAGAATGCATCAATTAGATAACAAATGACAGCTAACTGTCAAGTTTTGTTTTAAGACTTTTTTCATTTCCTTATTTAAATGGTTCATTACCATGAGAAATGAACCAGAGTGTGATGCCATCTATTTTGTAGATTTGAAACTGGCCCAATGTGTGTAAACTTCTTCAGTCAGCAAAGAAATGGCCAAATCATCTCCAGTGGTTTAGGGTCAGTCTCTACTATAAATCATTTGCTCAATTAATAGATTTGAAAACTACACAATTCCAATGGCTAAAGCTAATGTTGCCTACTCAGTGCTTGATTCTACTATGGACAGAACTTGTGAAACAAAAACAATTGGTTTGCCTTTTGGAGAGAGAAAGGGAGCCAGCATTTTGAGTCTAGGATGGTTCTTCATCTTAATTTTGTCATGGAGTGAGATGAAATCATTAAAAGATTATAGGACCACATGGACTGGTGTAGCTCAATAATAGGCATCAGAAAGAAGAATGACTTCTAGAGTCTTGATCTATGATGCCAAAACACAGCTTTGAAACAGTGCCCTTACAAAATAATCACTTTAGAACAGATTTTCAGATGTGAAGTTCTTCTCAAAGTTTGGTATAAAACATAGTTATTGATCGGTACATCTTGTAAAGGAATCCCAAGAGTTCACTGCTATCCATACCTCATTTGGAGTAATGTTTTCAACAACATCCCTTCAGGCTACATGTTAGCCAGGATTTCTTTCAAGCTCAAATGGACAGCATTATATCCACTGCACCAAGAGGTATCTGTATCACTAATGACATTGCAGTAGAAGGGAGGACAACAAGAACTTAGCCACAAACAGCATGAATGATGTAAGTGATGCACAATGCAGGATTAGTGTTCAATGATCAGTCAGACATGTCACACCAAGATGTCACATATCAAATATTTCAATCCTATTTATTCTAAGACTGGGATACATGCAATCCAGGGAAAATAGACAGCATAAAACCCATGGCAATCCTCAAAGCAAGGATGGTCTTTGAAGATGTCTAGGTACGTCTTGTTATTATATGTTCCCAAATTCACTCAAAAGTCTTCATGACTAAGGAAAATATTTTGAAAGAAAAGACCTCCCTTTCCAATGACACAGAAATGACATGAGTTATCTCTTCAAAACACTGAAACCATTGCTATTTGGAAACATCAAACTTACAATTTCACAACCTTCGGGCGACAACTACTTTGGAGATTGATGCCTCACAGAAAGGTCCGAAAGCATGGAAATGACAAAAAGGCAAAGCTTCAAAACAAAATACTGTGGATTCTGGATATTGGAAACAAAAGCAAAGGTTGCTGGAGAATCTCAGCAGGTCTGGCAGCATCTGTGAGCAAGAAGAGATCATGTGTCAAGTCCGATATGACCCTTCCTCAGAATACAGAGTCATATTAGATTTGGTCATGCTAGACCATCAGTCTTTCCAGTGTTTTTCCCTTATTAAATAATAATCACTTTCAGTTCTTCACTCTCATTAGATCCCAGGTTCCCCATAATTTTCAGTACGTTCTTTGCATCTTGCACTATGATGAAAGGTACTTTCTGTTTGAACGACTCTGATATTTTCTTATTCCTCATTATAACTCCACTTCCCTCTGCCTTGAAAGGAGCTACAACAATGTTTCCTTCTGTCTACCTTTTTGCTTACTTGCAAAAGGTCTGACATTTTGGCATTTTTTAGATGTCGCCTGCGTCCATTGCTCTTGAACATGTGGCGTTATGAAGCCATGTTAGAGGGCAGCTAAGAATTAACCACATTGCTATTGGTCTGGAGTCATATGTAGGCCAACAGGTCTCCATTCCTAAAGTGACTTAGTGACCATGATGGGTTTAAATGGCAGTTGATGATAGTTTCATGGTCACTAATACTGAATCTAGTTCTCAATTGCAGAATTGTTAATTAATTCAATTCCTATTTTCTGGATTTCTCATCTAGTAGCATTTCCTGTAAGATGGTATCCCCTCAGATATTTCTTATTAGCTTACTTTCACATTCTTTATACTTCTTCTTTATTTTTATTATGGTTTGTTTTCACTCATGCAGGGTGTCATGGCTGGGATAGCATTATTGCCCATCCCTAGTTGCCCCTTGACAAGGTGGGGATGAATTGCTTCTTGACTCGCTGCAGTCCACCTGCTGTAGGTAGACCCACAATGCCCTGAGGGAGGGAATTCCAGGATTTGGACCTAGCGACTCTGAAGGAATGGTGATATATTTCTAAGTCAGGATGGAGAGTGGCTTGGAAGGGAATTTGCAGGAGGTAGTGTTCCTGTGTATCTGCTGCCCTTGTCTTTCTAAATGAAGGTGGCCCTGGGTTTGGAAGGTGCCATCTAAGGAGGCTTAGTGAAGTTCTGCAGTTCATCTTGTAGATGATGCATGTTCACTCTCTGTACCACCAAAACCCAACAGTAGGGATGTCTGTGGTTTGTGGTGTCAGTCAAGCAGATTACTTTGTCCTGCCTGGTGTCAAGCTTCTTGAGTGTTGTTGGAGCTGCACTCATCCATTCAAGTGGAAAGTATTCCATCACATTCCTGACTTCTGCCTTGTAGATTCTGGACAAGCTTTTCTGGAGTCCGGAGGTGAGTTGCTCACTGCATGATTCCCAGCCTCTTACCTGATGTTATAGCCAGGTATTTACATGGCTAGTCTAGCTCAGTTTCTGATCAGTGGCATTGTCTAGAATGTTGATAGCAATGGATTGAACAATGGTGATGCCATTGAATATCAAGAGACAATAGTCAGATTATCTCTTATTGGAGATGGTCAACGCCTGCCACTTCAGTGGAGGAAATGTCATTTGTCACTTGTCAGCCCAAACGTGAATGTTGTCCAAGTTTTGCTGCATTTAGGAATTGTCTGGTCAGCCTTCGTTTCTAAACGTTCCCAATCCTCAGACTATTCTTTTAGGTGAGATTGTGATCCTCTTTATTTAATCAAACATTATCCTTAATTCCTCTAATAAATCTTGGCTGTATCACTTTTCTAATGATGTTAACTTCCAAGGGAATGAATAGCCATTGAGAATTAGGAATTAGAGTTAGAGAGTTATATAGCACAGAGACAGACCTTTCGATCCAATTCATCCACCTTAACCAGATATCCTAAACTGATCTAGTCCCAGCTGCTCTGCCCAGGACCATAAGAAACTACAGAAGGTGTGTGCACAGCCCAGACCGTCACAGATGCCAACCTCCCAACCATTTACACCTCTCATTGATGCGGAAAGGCTGCCAACATCATCAAAGACCCATCCCACCCCAGTAATGCTCTCCCACAATCTCTTCCATCAGGCAGAAGATACAGAAGCTTGAACAAATGCACCAGCAGATTCAGGAACAGCTTCTTCCCTGTCTCTAACTTCAAATAATGCTGATCTTGTTAATGTTGATCTTGTCTAGCATATGTCCTGCGTGCCTTACTCTGTCCAAGTATTTTTTTCACTCTATGAGCTGTATGTCCTTGCTCACTATGATTTGCCTGAACTGGCCGCAAACAAAGCTTTTCACTGTACCTAGGTACACATGACAATAAATCAAAACAATCAATTTGCCAATATTTGGCCCATATCCCTCAAAATCCTTCCTATTCATGTACCCATCCAGATACCTTTTAAATATTATTAAAACGGCTCCCTAATTGTTTGTCATTCCTTACCTATGGTCAAATCTTTCATATTAAATTCCTTTATCTCCCTATGTGGAGCTTTCAGTCACCTCATTAGTTGCTTGAAACAAGTGCTGGTGTGACACATTGGCTGCAAGTGTCATAAGGATGATGTATTTACATTGAGTGCGAATGGCAAAAGTCAAAGACATTCCAGATATAGCCAGTAGTACTTCAGGATCTGACTATTCCAATATTCTGCAATCAGTGGAGCAGCAGTGTTGGCAGTAGCTGGGAGGCAGGAAGATGCTAAATATAAATTAACACTGGAGGCTTGGGTTTCATTGTTCTTTCAGACTCTGTAGATTTCAGACTCTGTGAATTTCAGACTCTGTGGACTGTACTGTTGTTATGTACCAAACCAAACCACCTCAAATATATATTGCAAAGACAGCCAAGACCCTAATGTTTTCTTATTTTAATGGCAAATGCCAGACATTGCATTCAAGATATAATTCAATTGGTCAAGCTACCAGGCTTGAAGCAAAACACACCTTCATTCGCACACTGCAGCTAAAATACAACACATGAAAGAACAAATTGGAATAATAACTCCATTGGAAATCTTAACAGAATAATAGATTATTTAATGATTAAACAGTAACTGTTCCAATATCGTAACATCCCATAAACACACCCTTGGCAAAGGCAAGTTCAGTAAAAGAGATCGTCTCATAGGCTGCTTCTATTGTTCCAACTTTAAAAAAAAAACAAGGTCCCACAAGCTGTTTATTGGCTCTGAGTAGATCATTCAGCACTTCTTTCTTAACCTCTCTTCATAAAAATAACCAGGACAAAGTACACTTTTTAAAGCCACAGTACCGTGAGACTGTGGGTTTCCTCGTTCTCTCAGACATTATGGGTGGACGACAGCTGCTGTCAAATCCATACAACAACGTGCATTTGCATAATGCCTTTTGATGTATCAAAATGTTCCATAGTGTGTCAAAAGAATGTTTTCTAACAAAAACTGGCCGTAAGCCATATCCTGAAGAAGGGCTCATTCCCGAAACGTCGATTCTCCTGTTCCTTGGATGCTGCCTGACCTGCTGTGCTTTTCCAGCAACACATTTTCAGCTCTGATCTCCAGCATCTGCAGTCCTCACTTTCTCCCCGTAAGCCATATCAGGAGATATTAAGACAGATGGCTGAAGACTTAGTCAAAGAGGCGGGATATGAGAAGTGGCTGTGAAGGTGGACAAACAGTGAGGTTCAAGACAGAAATTTGAGAGGTTATTGCCTCAGCAACTCAAGGCTCTTCTAACGGTGGATTGACGGAAATCAGAAATGGGTTAGAAGCCAGAACTGGAGAATGCACAGAGATCTGATTGGTGCAGAGCTGGAGGAGATGACAGCAATGGGGAGAGGTGAGGCCACAGAGGAATTGTAAACAAGGATAAGTGCTTGAAATTTGAGATGCTGCTTTATCAGGAGCCAATGTACGTCAGCAAGCACAGGGATGATGAATGAACAGGACATGGCACAAATTAGGATGCAGACAGCAGAGTTATGATTGACGTTGTGAAGGATGGAAGATGTGGCGACGCTATATAATTGCAAACCATAAATACAATTTGTTGCTATCGGTTTAAAGTCAGTCATGAAAGGAGAGCCCGGAGATGCAAAGGATGTGAATTCAAGAGGGAATTGCATGGTGTCTCGGTTATAGAAAAAATGGAGGAGTGTAAGAGATACAAGAATCGACTACAGTTCACTTCAATGGAAATAAAAGTCGGAGCTGATAATGAAACAAGCTGTTGATTTGCTAATAAACTGCTTTACGTTGTTGCTGAAAGCCCAGACTTACCCTTTCTTGTTTCTAGCTTTCATTCAACTCCCAAGTGTTTAATTGTAACTGCTTATATAAACAAGTCACATTACAACTGAACCCTATGCATCCTGTTCAATTACCCATATCCTCGAACCTCACCCTGCACACTTCACTCCAGGCTATTAACTAAAATTACACGCTATTTAATTAGAATAGTTATAAAATAAATATAGTTTCCTTCAGTCTGAGCTTCTGTATGGCCTGCAGGTGCGCCTTAACCAAGAAGACCATAAGATATTAGAGCAGACTTAACCTTTCAGCCCATCCAGTCTGCTCTGCCATTGGCTATGTTTCTCAATCCCATTTTCCTGCATTCTCCCCTTAACCTTTGATCCCCTTACTAATCTTCCTCCATCTTAAATACAATGAACTTGCTTACAAATCCTTCTGTGGTAATGAGCTCCACAGATTCACCACCCCTGGCTGAAGAGATTCCTCCTCACCTCAGTTCTAAAGGGTTGTCCCTTCACTCTGAGGCTGTGCCCTCGGGTCCTAGTCTGTCCTACTAATAGAAGCATCTTCTCGATGTCTCCAGGCCTCTCAGTATTCTGTAAGTTTCAATTGGATCCCCCTCACCCTTCTAAACTCCATCAAGTACAGACCCAGAGTCCTCAACCATTGCATGTGACAAGCTCTTCATCCCTGGGTTCATTCTTGTCAACCTTCTCTGGAACCCCTCCGAGGTCAGCACATCCTTCCTTAAACATGGGATCTGATACTAATCACAATATTCCAAATGAGGTCTGACTAGAACCTTACACAGCCTCAGCAGTATTTCCCTGCTCTTGTGTTCTAAGCCTTCTGAAATGAATGCTAACAATGCATTTGCCTTCCTAACTGTCAAATGAACCTGCATGTTAACCTTAGAATATCGAACACAGAACAGTCCAGCGCAGGAATAGGCCCATTGGTCCATCACGTCTGTGCCAACCATGATGTAATTTTAAGTTAATCCTATCTGCCTGTCCATAGTTCATATCCCTCTATTCCTGACCTGTTCATGTGTCTCCTAAATGTCTCTTAAGCTTTGTTACCATATGTGCTTCTATGCTCTCCCCTGGCAGTGAGTTCAGCACCTACCACCCTCTGTGAAAAAAGTCTTCCTTGCATGTCTACTTTACACATTCCCCGTCTCACCTTAAACCTATGACCCCAGGATTTGAATTTCCACCCTGGGAAAAAGACTCTGAGTAGCCGCCCTACCTATGCCTCTCATAATTTTACACATCTCTATCAGGTCGACCCTCAGCCTTCAACGCTCTTCCGAAAACCATCCAAGTTTGTCTTACTTCTTCTTACAGTGAATACTCTCTAATCCAGGCAACATTCAGGTAAACCTCTGTTGCACTCTGTCCAAACCCTGCACATTCTTCCCATGGAGTGGCAACTTGAACTGCACACTATATTCCAGGTGTGGCCGAACTAAAGTTTTATACAGCTGCAACATTACTTGCAAACTTTTATACTTAATAATTTGACCAATGAAGGCAAGCATGCCATATGCCTTCTTTACCACCTTATCTACTTGTGTTGCCCCTTTCAGGGAGCTATGGACTTGCACCCCAAGATCCCTCTGTATCTCAATGCTCCTAAGGGTCCTGCCATTTATAGTATTCTTTCCTCTTGCATTTGACCTCCCAAAATGCATCACCTCACATCTGTCCAGACTAATCTCCATCGGTTATTTCTCTGCCCAAGTTTCCAATTGATCTGTATCCTACTGTATCCTTTGATATCCTTCATCGGTTTCGAGAACTCTACTAATTTTTGTGTCATCTGGAAACTTACTAATCAGACGAGTAATATTTTCATCTGAATCATGTATATATTGCAGAACAGCCCTGGTCACAGACTTCCAGTCAGAAAAACACCTTTCTATAACACTACCCTTCTATGACCAAGCCAATTTGTCAACTCACTGTGGATCCCATGTGTTTAATCTTCTGGACCAGCCTAGCATGAAAGACCTTGTCAAATACTTTCGCAAGTCCATGTAGACAATATTCACTGCTCTACTCTCACCAATTATCTTAGCCACTTCTTCAAAAAGTTCAATTAAATTTGTGAGACAAGACCTCCCTTGCACAAAGCTGACTACCCCTATTAAGTTTGTTTTTCTCCAAATTCAAGAAAATCTTGTCCCTAAGAATATTTTCAAAGATTTCCCTGTGGGTTCAACAGTCTATAATTTCCTGGATTATCCCTGTTGCCCTATTGAACAACAGCATTAGCTATTCTCCAGGCATCTCACCTGTGCCTGAAGAATATACAAAGATCTCCATCAAGGCCCCACCAATCTTCTCCTTTGCCTCCCTCCATATCATGGGATAGATCCCATCAGGCCCTGGGGACTTAAGTTAATGTTTTTCAAGACACACAACACCTAAAGACAATGTGAATGAGGACGCTGAAGTCCCTTAGAATTTTCCCATTTGGAAAGTAATCTATGCTATCTACCAAAGGGCATAACTTCACACTTTCCCACATTGTATTCCATCTGTCACTTCTTTGCCCACTCTCCTGGCCTATCCAAGCCTTTCTGCAGTCTCCCCACCACTATCTTTCCCTTCAACTGATCTTCGTGTCATCCATGAACTTGGCAACAACGCCCTCAGTTCCTTCATCCAGATCATTAATGGATAGTGCTAATTAAGAAATATCAAATGAGAGGCATAAAATTCAAAGATGTAAATCTCTGAACATTGTTGATCTTCTACCCTTTACAAAGTGTCTTCTGCCAGAACCACTGAGCCTTGCCTCACTCAGTATACAATGTTAAACATTCCTTTTGGGGCCTTAAATCTCACTGATGTGGAATTATTTGTTTGGCCAAGATAGCATTAGCATGGTTATTGATGATTTTTTTTTTAAAAAAACCTTTTAAGAAAAATATTTGAGCCAAGAGACAATTCACACTGTGGATAATGGATTCAGTGGACAGGATAGTAAATATATTTCCTGATAATATCAGCTTATGTCTCAACATTGGCTAGAGGTTTCCACTGGGTTCTATTGGTACGTTGAATTTTACGTGCAAACTATGCTCAATGCAAATTGACTTTCCACAATTGTTTGCATTTGATTAAAAAAAATTACAGTTCAAGTGCCCTTCAGTTGCAAATCTGTACATCCCGGAGACTGAATGAATCACCGTGTTTTGAGTTTCTGCCATTTAAGGTGATGGAGGCAACTCTTAGAGTTAAGTTGATTCTTTAGACCAAAGATCAGCATTGTCCCATATGTTAAAGATTCCGTTTGTAAGCTTCTTTAATTTTACTAACTACACAATACCAAATATTCTAAAGTAACTTGCAACTATTTAAAATCAGAGATGGTGGATTAGATGGTGCTTAGAACATAATAAATAATAGTAGGCCATTCAACCCTTTGAGCCGACTCACTAGTCAATAAGATTGTGGCTGATTTGATTGGCCTTAATCCCATCTGCCATCACACCCCTGTCCCATTTGATTCACTTATTGATCAAAAATCTACCCCAACCTTGAGTATAATCAAGAATTCACTGCTCTCTTCAGTAAAGAGTACCTAAAAATTAATAGTGCGCAGTGAAGAAATTCCTCCTCATCTGTGTCTTAAGTAACACTGTGGCTCCCCCTGAGGGGCACGGTGGCTCAGCGGTTAGCACTGCTGCCTCACAATGCCTGGGACCCACGTTTGATTCCACCCTCAGGTGACTGACTGTGTGGAGTCTGCACCTTCTCCCTGTGTTTGCGTGCGTTTCCTCCAGGTGCTCCAGTTTTCTCCCACAGTCCAAAGATGTGCAGGTTAGGTGAATTGACTATGCCAAATTGCCCTGTGGTGTTCAGGGATGAGAAGCTAGGTGGATTAGCCATGGAAAATACAGGGCTATAGGGTAGGGAGGGGTGAATCTGGATGGGATGCTCTTCAGAGAGTTGGTGTGGATTTGATAGGTCAAATAGCCTGCTCCTGCACTCTTGGGATTCTAGCTCTGGCCCAGTCACGAGAGGAAGTTGTTCTCAGCTATTATTTTGTCAAGCCCCCTTTAAAACTTACTTTTCATAAGATCATCTCTCATTCTTTTAAACACTAATGAGTCTAGGTTCAACCTACTCAAACTGTTCCTCATAAGGCAAGCCCTTTAATGCAGGAATTGGATAGACAATTCCTAACAAATGTCTATTTTTCTTTAAATAAGGAGACAGAAACAGTACATCAGCTGTGGCGTCACCCATTCCCTGTGCATTTGCAGTTAGCCCTTATTTAAATAGTTCACAAAATTGGGCATCACTGGCTAGGCCATCAGTTAATGTTCATTCCTAATTACCCAGAGGGCAGTTAAGAGTCAATCATCTTTCTATGAGTCAGGGTCTCATGTAGACGAGGCTGGGTAAGGATAACAGATTTCCTTCCCCAAAGGATGTTAATGAACTGGATGGGTTTTTCCAACAATTGGCAGTAGCACATAGTTGCTATTAGGCTCGTTTTAATTTGAGATTGTTTAAAAGTGAATTCACACTTGACCACCTGCTGTTCAAACCCATGTTTCCAGAACATTAGCCTGGTGCTCTGGATTAGTAGTCCAGTGGCATGACCACTCCTCCACAAACTTCCCCCACTTTGACCTTCACCTTGAGGAACAAGAGACCTCTCAAAATATACACAACGTTGCTGCATTTTGTCTGGTTCACCAATTGGAACCTCTACCTTGACACCTTTATTCCTCAACCGCAAGATATCACTGCTGGATATTGGGTATAGAGAAAACATCAGGACCCATCTTTGGCTGGACTCTCCATTACCATCAATGTTGGATTGAATCTGCATCATTACCATATCCATTGTCCTCTTGCTGGTGGGATATTACAGTTCACTCTGGTTTGAGTTGCTGTGGAAATGTGCATTATTTTATCTGCATGTTGTAAACAGGAGCTATGACTACCATTACGTGGTTAACCAGGAATCTTGCCCCCTTTTATCATCTGCTTTTGGCATGTGTCAGAATGTTTTGCACTCAATCTGGTTGACTGCATTATGAACATACCTTCCTTGGCCACTGGGATGGAACACACAATCTGGAGCTTCATGCTCAGAGGGTGGGATACACACTCCATCACAAGACCTCCAGCTTTCCCTAAAGGATATTGAAAGGTGTTGCGTTGTTTGGCTAAATACTGCATTCATAATTTCAAAATGTGTTTTTAATTGAAGTCTGTGATAGAGACAATATAGCAGCCGGTATAAATTCAGTAACTCGCCCATACCGACCAGATATTCTAAATTAATCCAGTCCCGTTTGCTAGCACTTGGCCCATATCCTTCTAAACCCTTCCTATTCATGTACCCATCCAGACACCTTTTAAATGTTAAGTGTACCAGCTTCCATCCACATCTTGTTCCATATATGCACTACCCTGTGGGTGGTACAGTGGTTAGCACTGCTGCCTCACAGCATCAGAGACACGGGTTCAATTCCCACCTCAGGCAACTGACTGTGTGGAGTTTGCACATTCTCC
This sequence comes from Chiloscyllium plagiosum, assembly GCF_037043375.1. Classification (NCBI taxonomy): domain Eukaryota; kingdom Metazoa; phylum Chordata; class Chondrichthyes; order Orectolobiformes; family Hemiscylliidae; genus Chiloscyllium; species Chiloscyllium plagiosum. The sequence goes on from NW_028270153.1 coordinate 11,359,553, forward strand.
CAGTGTCTGCGTGGGTTTCCTCCCACAGTCCAAAAATATGCAAGTTAGGTGAATTGGCTATGCTAAATTGCCCGTAGTGTTAGGTGAAGGGGAATGGGTCTGGGTGGGTCGCGCTTCAACGGGTCGGTGTGGACTTATTGGGCCGAAGAGCCTGTTTCCACACTGTAAGTAATCTAATCTTTAAAAAAAAGTTACACCTCAGGTCATTTTAAAATCTTTCCTCTTTCCCCTTAAAGCTATGCTCCCAAGTTTTGAATTCCCTTACCCTGCGCTATTCACCCTATCCATGCCCTTCATAAATACATAATCTCTACAATGTCAGCCCCTCAAAACTCCAGGGAAAATAGCTCCAGCCTATTCAGCCTTTCCCTATAGCTCAAACCCTCCAACCCTGGCAACATCCCTGTAAATCTTTTTTGAACCCTCTCAAGTTTTACAACATCCCTTTCTATAGTAGGGAGACCAGAATTGAAAAGTGGTCTCGCTAAATTCCTGTACAGCAGCAAGATGACATCCCAACTCCTATACTCAATGCAATAAAGGCAAACATGTCAAACGCCACCTTCACTGCCCTATCTACCTGCAACTCCATGTTCAAGGAACTATAAACCTGTACCCCTAGGTCTTTTTGTTTCGTAATATTCCCCAGGTCCTACCATTAATTGTATGAGTCCTGCCGTATTTGCCTTTCAAAAATACAGCACCTAACATTTATCTAAATTAAATTCCATCTGCTACTCTTTGACCCATTGGCCCATCTGATCAAGGTCCTGCTCGACTTAAATAATCATTTTTGCTGTCCACTACACGACCAATTCTAGTGTCATCTGCAAATTTATTAACCATACCTCTTATATTCACATTCAAATCATTTATGTAAATGATAAAAAGCAGCAGACCCAACACCCGATCTTTGTGGCACACTACTGATCACAGGCCTCCAGTGTGAAAAGCAACCCTCTAAGCACCACCCTCTCTGTCTTCTACTGTCAAGCCAATTTATATGCTCTATGTTCTAATTTTGCATCCAATTGGCTTGGTCCCCCTGGATCCTATGTGATTTAACCTTACCTTTCAGTCTACCATGTAGAACCTTGTCAAACGCTTTGCCGAAATACATACAGACAACATCTACCACTCTGCTTTCATTAGTCTTCTTTGTCACCTTTTCAAAATACTCAAGTTATTGAGAGACAATTTCCCACACACAAAGCCATACTGATTGTCCCTAATCATTCCTTGCCTTTTCAAATGCATACAAATCCTGTCCTCTGAATCCCCTCCAACTTACACACCACTGACGAAAGGCTCACCGGTCTATCTTTCCCTGACTTGCCCTTACAGCCTTTAAGTGTTGAGATGCATTGAAACATTGCAGCAGAACAAGCAGAGAAATATTAGCATGACAATAGATAGACAATAGGTGCAGGAGTAGGCCATTCAGCCCTTCGAGCCTGCACCGCCATGGGAGCAAGGTAGCTTATTAAAATAGCAAGCAGCTGGAGGGTTGGGGTCATTCTTGTAGACAGAGTGGAGGTGTTCCACAAACTAGTCACTCAGTTTCCATTTGGTCTTACCATTCCACTACGAGATCTGCATGAACATTTGGAAGACTGATCCATAGAATTAATTTTCTACTTGCATTAGAAATTTTTGATGTGTGCAGGCATTGCATTATTCATTACTGCCGAAATACAAAACTAATTCTTCTCTTAATTAAAAAAAAACCTGGATAAATTGGCTCATTTTAGAGCATAAGTTCACCTGGATCTGGGAGAAAGGCATCCAAAAGGTAAGGAAACCTTTTCAAATTAATCTTGTGCAACCAAGAAGGTGGGGGCGCAGGGTATTAATAAAAGAAAAATTGGAGAATACCCACCCCTCTTTGCCTGAGAGGGGATACCGAGTTTGGAACCTTAACAAATCAGGGAGCATCACTGGAATCTGATCATAATACACCTACAGAGGTTTTGTACCCGGCTGCAAAAGAGTACTATTTAAATGGAGAAAAGCTGCAATGCAGAGGAACTTGTGCATGAAACATAAAGTTAGTACATGGGGCAACAGGTAATCAGGAAGGTTGATGGAATGTTGGCCCTTATTTCAATAGGGTATAAGAGTAGGGAAGTCTTACTGCAACTGTACAGTGCTGATGAGACCACACCTGGAGTACTGAGCGCACATTTGGTCCCTTTTTTAAAGAAAGGTACCATTTCATTGGAGGCAGTTCAGAAACTCAAAAAAAAAGGTTCACTAGGATGATCTTCAGTGTGGAAGGATTGCCTTATGAGCAAAGGTTAATCAGGTTGGGACTCTACTCATTGGAATTCAGAAGAACGAGGTGATCTCATTCAAACAGAAAGGATTCTGAAGGGACTTCACAGAGTAAATGCTGAGAGGATGTTTCCCCTCACAAGAGAGCCTAGGACCAGAGGGCAGAGTCTCAGAATAAAGGGGCACTGATTTAAGACTGAGATGAGGAGGAATTTCTTCTCTCAGAGGGTTGTCTCTCTTTGGAACCCCTTACCACAGAGAGCTGTGTGGGAAGAGTCCTTGTGCACAGTTAAGCCTGAGATAGACAGATTCTTGAAAATGGATGTGAGGACTGCCTGGAACAGGCTGGAGGGGCTGAATTGCCTAATCCTGTTCCTATTTCTTACCATTAGTTAAACTCTATCTTTTCTAGACTTCTATATGTGGTCACTTCTCAGCAGGGCCTAATTGACAGCAACCATGACTGTGGCCAATATTCCACCCTTGTAGCGCAAGAATGTGAACTATAACGCTTGCAATGTCACAGCTGAAGTCACCGGAACACGGCACAAACTTTTCTGGTTATTCATTTTCAGGATCTGGCCTTCACTGGCAAGATCCTTGAAAAGGTGGTGGTGTGTGTGGACTTTGTGAACTGCTGCAATGTGCTCTCTCAGGTCTGTTTGGAGAGTTTCAGGATTTTATTTACTAATTTTAAATGAATCAACAACTAATACTTGTGCCCATACCAGGGTGGCACATTCCACGTGCTTGCTACCTTAGTCTTTTTAAGGATTTTAGTTATGTATCCCACAAATCAGAACACAGTTTTACATTTGGTGCAAACTTATAATATCAGGAAACACATTACATCTTTTCCTTTTTTTTTATTTAACTGACATTATTCAAATATAGCAAGACAAAGTTTACAGAACAAGTGGCCATAACATTAATCCAGAATTTATTAAAAAAGCAAAATTTACAAATTTTGTTTCATTCCACAAACATACACATCTAAATTGACCATTGTAAAATATATGCACATGGAAAAAAAACTGACAGCTTTAATCTCAGTTCCAGAACTCATCAGAACCTGCTGTGAAAATATATCTTTTAGAATACCAGTTTGAATTTTTAAATTGGAAATTCAAAATATTGTTTTCCACCTCAGTGCTTTTATAAAAAAGATACAATAACACAGGATTTGCATCACAGATTTAATTGAAAACAGAATGACATCTCATTGATTTGGATAAATGGATTTTCAAATAGTCCAAATTTGAGCTGAATTCTGTTTTTCTTCCTCTCTCTTCCCAATCCTAACTCCATCAAAATAGCAGAGTTTGGATTTAAATTTCTAAATCAACACACTTTGAGACAGACAGCATTATATCTTCAAGTTGCAGACAATGCACAAGAAAAATGAGTCACTACTGACATTTTTAAAGGACTCAATAGATTAAAATGAAACCAAAACACTTGTGCCTTTTGGCACGGGCACACTTTATATTCAAAGCATCTTTCCCTTGGTTATTTTAAGCACCCCACCCACGCACCAACAATGTGGGAATGCAAGCTTCACAGCTCATCTGCTCATGTTTTCTGTTATGAAACCCTGGAATTCCCACACAGAAATCCTTTTAAGACATTCCTCTCAACCTACTACTGTTAATCAAGCCTTTCATCTTATCTCCTGACAAGGTCCAGTGTCAATTCAGTTTGGTAATGCTTTATTTTTTAAAAAAATAAAATTCATTTGTAGGATGTGGGCAACGCCAGCTGGCCAACATTTATTGAAGTGAACCTCCTCAGGATGTCCAAGGTAAGGTGCTTATATAAATGCAAGTTGTTAGGACACGCTGACACATGTAATCTGCTTTCCCCTTAAAAGGTGCAATCCTCAGACTCAACAAAAGCTCATTTCTTGACAGCTCCAACTGAGCCCAGCAAAGACCTGCTTAAAATTAGCTGCCATTATATGCTTTGCCATTCTAGAGCTGAGATGAACAACTTATTGCCCCATCCCTAACTTGCCTCGAGGCACAGTAAAGGGGTGCTTTATGGAACTGCTCCCATTGCACTGTCAGGTAGAGGGTTTGCAGAGGTCCAGCCCAGTAATGGCAAAAGGACAGCAATATAGTTTCAAATCTGGATAACAGACTGATGATGTAACCTTCTGACAGCAAGGTCATCAATCTGAAGCATTAACTCCATTGCTCTTCCCAGGGATGTTGCCTGACCAGAGTAGTTTAAGCATTTCTGTTCTTAATTCAGAATTCCAGCATCTACCGTATTGTGCTTGTTGGGAACGGACAATTCAATCCCACTCCAGCCAAGATGCACCCAGATCTTAGACAAAGCAGGAGTTCTTTCTAACACTTACTGGCAGCTTGAAGTATAGCTTAGGTTTTTTTTTAAGAAAAGCACGCAGGACGTGGAAAGAATTAAGATGGTCCAGTTTTGTTAAACCTATAGGAGTAAGGAAATGAATGAGATCAAAAATACAAGCTCAGCACAATAAAAGGCACATGGAGGGAGCAGAGGCTATTGGACACTGAATGCAGTTTGAAGGCAAAAAGCAGACATATTAAGGAGATCCACCCACCATTAAGGAAACAGAGATGAAGGTTTAAAACAGATGATGAGAGGGGGATAATTTTTCAGCCTGCAAGCTTATGCCTACCCTGGAGACAGCAACAAAACCTTGCTTGAAATAGTAGGCATAAACTTTCCTCTGCTTGGTTTAAGTTGCATAATTCAAACTATCTCGGAAAAACCTTTAAAGCACTAAATTCCTACTTCTGTTGTGCTGGTTGCATTATCTAATTCACAAATTTAACACATTGAGCAACTTGGAATTGTGGATGTAGGTTTGCTCGCTGAGCTGGAAAGTTTAAATTCAGACGTCCCGTCACCATACTGGGTAACATCTTCAGTAAGCCTCCGGACAAAACCTCGTCCGGAGTCTCACTGAAGATGTTATCTCGAAGGGTGATGAAAAGTCTGAAAATGAACCTTCCAGTCCAGTGAGCAAACCTACATCCAGAACCTCAACCTGAGCTTCAAATCTTCTCAAAACTCGCTAATTTGGAATTATCAACAGCAAGCCACCTTCAGGTCTTAAACCCATGTTCAACATAAAGCTTACCAGCAGGCTACCTCTTGTCTGTGTTATGACCCTCAATATAAAGAGTGCGGAGGGGATTTAGCAGAAATGGTTCCAGGGATGAGCGGATTTAGCAACAAAGTTAGGTTGGAGATTGTTCCCCTTCAAACAAAGGTGATTGAGGGGAGACTACTTCGTTTGGACAAGGTAAACAAAGAAAAGTTCCAACATAGACAGCTGGATTGAGGTCAAAGAGTTAGCATTTTGGGGGCGCAATACTTATAGAAATTCCAGAAAGAATTTATTTGTGCAAAAGTTTAGGGAAGGAAAATAACTTGCAGGGCTACATGGATGAAACAGAGAAAATGGGACAGAGGACCAAACATCTGTGACATACTGCTTCCATGGCTCTAATAACTAAACGGCAAAAACCCAGTAATCCAGCATCTTGCTGTTACCCACATATCAAGCTAGGTGACAAATTTAAAAAGGAAAATGCCATTTCTATGGGAGGAAAGTCTGCTTCCAACTCCATTCACCCAAAACCACACTGCGCTGACTCAGAAACTAAATGCTTTGAAAAGTGTGAAATCAGATTTGCATTCATTTAATCCAGCTCAATAAACCAGAGAGATTTATCAGAGTCCAGTACATCTTTGAAAAAAAATATTGCTTCTTGTTCTTTTGATATATTGCAGAGATCATCTCGTGTAGATCTGACTTAATGAGGAACTACTCACTTAAAAATGCATAAAATTCAATTTTCTCACATCACCGATTGATTCTGGAATCAAATTTGAGACGGAGTTCTAAAAAATTGAATAATTGAAATGCTCAGTGCATCTTTAGTCATACTTTGAAAATGGATTTCCAAAACTTAAGGGAACAATATTAAATAAATAGAAGGAGTTATGATTTGAATCCTTCACGCCATCATCTTATACCATTATGGTTAGCAGCAAGGAGGCCTCTCTGTGGCATTATGACCTTTACTGGCCACCACAGTTGGACTTGGGAATATGACTTTCAAGTCCAGCTAAACAGCTTTGTACACACAATATCTTCAGTATGGAGTTTCAAGGTTCTTTATTCCAGGTTGTTAGACTAAAAGTCATACTTTCTCTTCTTCTGACATCCTTCAAATGAAGTTGGAAGGCAGCAATAAATTAAAATGATCCAGTTGTGGTATGTTAAGGTGACCAAAGGATCCAACAGGGAAGTCAGAGAGAAATGATTTCATTTGGGGGGCAGGGTAGCAGTCAATGAGAGTTTAAAATGTGAGGTGGTGAGGGGAGGAGAGTCCAAAGGGGACAAGAACTTTAAGAAAGAGTCAGGTCGCTCAGCAGTGGTGTCAAGAAGCACTTCTCCATGCAAGGGGTTGTGGAAACCAGAAACTTTCCCCTAAAAAGCTGATTTGGTTAGGCATCAGTTGAAATGCTCAAAATTGAGATTGATAGATTTTTGTTTGATAATAGTATTCAGAGTCATGAAACCAAAGTGGGCAGATACAGGTGAACCATGATACATCTGAACACTGGAGAGGTTCGAAGGAATTGAAATCTGCAAGCCTCAACATGCCTTTCAATACCAACCTGCATTTGTATAGCACCTTAAGAAGCCAAAGATGCCTTTGGTTTATGGAGAGTATGTTGTGGCTGATCCTAGCTGTTATAATGATGAGAGACGCTCATTTCATAATGCACAGATCAGTGGAATATTACAAGCAAAGCATAGATTTGGATTAGATTGCTAGAGAGAAAAGGCAAGTAATCAACCTTTAAACACTGCTCTTTGATTATATTTGTAGATACCATTGCTTAGTAATAAGCATTTATCGAACATTTTGTAAATAGCACTATGACAACACATAATTAATTGGATAATGTCCTAAATTCTTCACAGTGGGAACTATTACACTATAAAACAATCATGGACACATTCTACAGTGAATCCCAATTTACCAGGATAGTATTCTTTTGGAGCATATTTGTAATTATTTTCCATTTAATTGCTCATGTAAGCTTCTGCAGTTTGATGTTGCTCATTATACAATGTGGATTAATTCCATTATTAATGGGCAGCCAGATTATTGGGCCATGGAGGCCAAAGTATAGTATTATCACGATGTGTATGGTCCATTCTACAACGGTGGTCACTGGACAGGAAACAAGAGATTCAAACTAGAACGCAAGCAATGTAGCCCTGCCATTAACTAAATGGGCTTGTATCACTCAGCTGAGATCAGCAAATGTAGTGGATTGGGTTTGAAGTTCAGGGCCTTTCTGATCTATGGCTCACATCAGGTGAAGAGGTGATACAGAGCCACTGAATCACTTTGGACAGCAGAAGCCACAATCAGGAGCGGTAGGTTTTCTCACCAAAGAATGTCATTCGATAGAGGAAAGCAGCCTTTACTTTGGTTCTAAAGTTGTGACTCTGAAGCAGAGAGCTGCGTAACAGGAGCAAACATGCACACAAGCAACACTGGCAGCAACTTAGACACACCTATCTCAATTATACTTTGCGAATGTTATGAAAACTTGGAATCCTGCAGCTTTCCCTGAGACAATTAAGCCCTAGTTAATAAAGATTTGGTCAGATTGAAACATTAATTGTGCTTGACAAACATCCACGTAATCAAGTAAATCACATTTACCTAAAAAATACTAATGTTTAATTTGGAGACATTTAAAAAAAATGTAAAACAGATGTTATCTGCATGGTTTTACAATCAAACTGTGCGCCTGGAAAAGCTCTATTCCACTAGCTAGATTATTGGCCAATTTAAGTAAATGATTGCGGTAAAAAAAATGAAATCAGATGCTGAAAATCTGATAACCACCACATTTGGACAAAGCACTTAGCAATGGAGAAAGATAGGCATTTCTGAGTAGCTAGTTGGTGATTCAGAAATGCTAGCGCATGGGTTCACTCTGCGTACCGGGGAGGTCACCATGAGGGCGAGCAGCTCTCTGGCAGAGGAACAGCGACTTTCAGGTTAAATTCACGCCCAGTCACCTCTCTCCAATGACAGAGCAACTCTGTATTCCCCTGGGCCTGTCCAGTTCCACATTTTAATAGGGGATTCCAACCAAACATTAACCTTAATCCTCAATCATCATCATCTGCGAATATTCACCACTCTGCATTTATAAGATAATTTTTGGGCCATTACAGATTCGAAGAACCAATGACTGGCAATGATGTACTTACTCAATGGAATACTGCGTTCAATTCTGGTCTCCCTGCTAACAGTAAGGACATTGCTAAACTCGGAAGGGCTCAGAAAAGATTTACAAGGATGTTGCTAGGATTGGGAGATTTGAGTTATAGGAAGAGGTTGAGGGGTGACCTTATAGAGGTATATAAAATCATGAGAGGCACGGGTAGAGTGAATAGGCAAGGTTGGTTTTTTACCCCAGGGTAGGGTAGTCCAAAACCAGAGGGCATAGTTTAAGGTGAGAGGAGAAAGATTTAAAAAGGGACTTTAGGGGCAACTTTTCTCACGCAGAGGATGGTGCATGTATGGAATGAACTGCCAGAGGTGGTGGTGGAGGTTGGTACAATTAAAGCAATCTGGATGGGTATGGGAATAGAAAGCATTGAGGGGGATATGGGCTAAGGGGGACTAGGTCAGATTGGGATGTCTGATTAGCGCAGATGAGTTGGACTGAAGGGTCTCTCTCCATGTTGGACATCTCTATGATTCTAAAACTATTGAATGGGTTACTATTGACAACTAGCGATCAATACTGATGGCTCAGAGCAGGTGTAGCCAGCAATGCTACTTTATGAAGTGTGACACTTCTGCTTGGTAACACCATTAGCAAGGGTGACAACATGTGGACATCTTTCAAGATGCATATAATAGTCAACAATGGATGATGCCAGTCCTCTGATGCTGGGAAAAATAATGCTAGTTGTAACTCAGTTAGTAGCACTCCCATCTTTAAATTGGATGTTGGTGGTTTCCAGACGCTCTCTCGACATGAACACAAACTTTAGACTGACATATTGCTGTGGAAGTGCTGTACTGTCACAGCTGTCATTCAGGTGAGACATTAAACAGTCCCCCCTGACCCCAACATGCACTGTTCAATGTAAAAGTTTGCATGGCGTATTTTGAAGAGGAATAGGAGAGGTATCCTAGTCAATATTCATTCCACATCTAACATGGTTAATTAGAGACGATCTGGACACTATTTCATTGTTACTTGCTGTGCATCAATTGTTGTCATGGTCCTTACATTGTAACAGCAACTACACTTAGAAGTACTTCATTGGCTGCAAAACTTTGGGAGATCCTGAGACTGTTAAAGGCGCTACATAAATGCAAGTTCCATCTTTCCAAACGTTGGACACTCGGGGGAAGACTTGTCCACCTTCACTGATGACGGTCAAAAGGTGGAGAACCAAATTAAGCCAGTGTTAATATGGGTCGCCTCTGGAAATGGCTGTTTTTATGCAATGCTGTTAGAGACTACTGCAGACAGACCAAGAAACCAACGAGTAGAGAGACTGAAGGAGACACTTTGTGCTCAATTGGCTTCCCTCTCCTTCACAGATTTCTAACTCTATTCCATTCCATGGCCTAGATTTATCAGTCCTTTCTATTGAGCAAAGCCAGGTTTTCTTTCGGTGATGAAAGAGGTCAGGGATGGAGAGTTGATGCTGAAGCTCTGAAATAGTGATTTTATTGATAATTTTGAAGCTAGCAATCGGAAGACTCCTTTGTTTCTGTTTTAAATATAAAGCTGAAAGTTTTCCAGATGAGATGATGATTTCGGGATGAAGGTAATTCTAGAAAAATAGTTTTGTTTTAAAAAATAAACTAAAAACATTGTTCATCCTGGTGGCAGATTTTACCAATACTCCTGGAAGTTAAAGGGGAAAGCTGCCATAACAATCCACAGCATAAGAACTTCGAGTTCTTGTTTGAGCGATAAAAGTCTGGTTGCACATGTCTATTGGAGGGCGGGGAGGGGGGGTGAGTTTGATGGTATGAATGCGTGCGTATGTGAGAGTGCTTCTCCGTAATGTGTGGGGGAGAGAAAAATGAGTGCGTCTGTGTGAGAGAGAAGAGTGAGTGAGTGGGTAACATGTTTGAAGAGTAAGGGTGTGCATGTGAAGAGTGCCTGTGTGAGAGAGTCAGAGAAACAGAGAGAAAACATGTGAAAGAACATGTGTGTATCAGAGACGGAAAAAGAGGCAGGCAGAGAGAGAGAGAGAGAGAGAGAGAGAGAGAGAGAGAGAGAGAGAGAGACAGACACACAAAGAGAGGAGGGAGGCAGAGAGACGGAGAGAGAAGCAGGCAGGCAGAGAGACAGAGAGAGAAGCAGGCAGGCAGAGAGACAGAGAGAGGGGCAGGCAGGCAGAGAGACAGAGGGGCTGAATGCAGGGAGACAGAGGGGCAGGCAGACAGAGAGAAAACAAATGTGGGAAAGGAGGGTGTGTGTGTGCGGCGCGCGAGAGAGAGCGCGAGAGAGAGCGCGAGAGAGAGCGCGTGAGAGAGCGCGTGAGAGAGCGCGTGAGAGAGCGCGTGAGAGAGCGAGTGAGAGAGCGAGTGAGAGAGCGAGTGAGAGCGAGTGAGAGCGAGTGAGAGCGAGCGAGAGCGAGTGAGCGAGAGCGAGCGTGAGAGAGCGAATGTGTTTGACAAAGAGAATGCATGTTCTGTTCTCTGTAAATAGATTTTCCTCTCAGAGTCTTGAGTGCTTACGAAGGTGAGCTCAGCACATCATCCTGGTGATGGGAACTCTCTCAGAAGTTCTGCTGCCGTCGCTTCTTGGCATCAATGGCATCCAGGATTGGTTGTCTCTTGGCCTGGTAGCGCTGGCGAATCTCTTCAATCTCCTGTTCCATAGTGGGATCCAGTGAGCTGAGTCTTCTCTGTAGCTCTTCGACACTCCAGCTCTTCAACTGCAAATTCAATTTAAGATAAAAGACATTTAGTTTTATTTTATCTCTAGTGCCACTAAATAGAAACAAAAATTAATATAAATAAGGGGGATCTAATTGATGCATAAGACTAATGAACTAATCGACTCTTGCTGAAAAGAGATGACATGTTGCCAAAGCTCTTACACTCATTAGGATCTCTGCAAGAACAAGTTTCAAAACAATCACAACAATTTATATGACAGGAGAAAAAGGTCTGACCGGTTGGTAAGTCGATGCTGATTGGCTGAAGTAGTCCTATGGTGAAAACAAGGAGCTACAGGCTGCCTGCGCAAAAGGGTATTTCAATGAAATGTGGTATTTTTGCATGCGTTCTAATGAGTGCAGACAAAAAGGTTTTAGGCAAATTATTTTCTTCGCTGTACGTTTGAGCTATTTCCCCTGTTGTGACATCCAGAACAAGGGCACATAATCTACACATGGGTATTGTCATGGAAAGTGTCTTTACACAATGAGCGGAAATATGGAACTTTCTCCCACACTGCTAAGGCTGGTAGTCAAATGAAAATTTCAAAGCCGAGACGGAGAGATTATTCAAGAAACTGAAATTGCTGGAGAAACTCTAGCAATATCTGCAATTAGAGAAACAGAGTTAACATTTTGGATCTCTTGAATCTTTGTCAGAACCGAAAGCAGCTGGGAAATGGTGGATGGGGCAGGAAACTGCAGGGGATGGGCACACTTGAAATGTGCTGCTTATTCTGCAGGTTCTCGATAAGTATATACTTATCGGGCAGGGAGGTAGCTGTCCAGAGAGCACGCCATGGTCTACTAAAGAAGTTGAAGCTCTTGTCAAGAAGGCGGCAGCGGCTTATGTGAGGATGAGGTGTGAAGGCTCAGTTAGGGGGCTGGAGAGTTACAATTTAGCCAGAAAAGATCGAAAGAGAGGGCTAAGAAGAGCCAGGAAGGGACATGAGAAGTTGTTGGCAGATAGGATCAAGGAAAACCCTAAGGCCTTCTATTGGTATATCAGGAATAAAAGAATGACTAGTGAATACTTCAGTATTCACATTGGAAAACGTCAATGTTAGTGAGAATACGAAGATACAGGCTACTAGATTAGATGGGATTGTGGTTGACAAAGAGGAGGTTTTAGCAATTTTGGAAGATCTGAAAATAGATAAGACCCCGGGGCCGGATGGGATTTATCCTCAGATTCTCTGGGAAGCCAGGGAGGAGATTGCAGAGCCTTTGGCTTCAATCTTTATGTCATCATTGTCGACAGGAGTACTGAAGGATAGAAAATGTTGTTCCCTTGTTTAAAAAGGGGAGTGGGGACAACCCTGAGAATTCTAGATCAAGTGAGCCTTACTCCGGTTGTGGGTAAGGTGCTGGAAAAGGTTGTAAGAGATAGGATTTATAATCACCTGGAAAGGAATAATTTGATTAGGGATAGTCAACATGGTTTTGTGGAGGGTAAGTTGTGCCTCACTAACCTTATTGAGTTCTTTGAGAAGGTGACAAAACAGGTGGATGAAGGTAAAACAGTTGATGTGGTGAACATGGACTTCAGTAAGGTGTTTGGTGAGGTTCCACACGGTAGGCTATTGCGCAAAATATGGAGTTTTGGGATCTAAGGTGATTTAGTGGTTTGGATCAGAAATTGGCTAGCTGAAAGGCAACAGAGGGTGGCGGTTGATGGGAAATGTTCATCCTGGAGTTCAGTTACCAGTGGTGCGCCGCAAGGATCTGTTTTGGGGCCAGTGCTCTTTGCCATTTTTATAAATAATCTGGATGTGGGCATAGAAGGATGGGCTAGTAAATTTGCGGATGACATTAAAGTAGGCAGAGTTGTGGCAAATGGAGTTTAATGCGGAAAAGTGAGAGGTAGTTCAGTTCGGAAGTAGTAACAGGAGTGTAAAGTACTGGACTAATGGTAAAATTCTTGGCAGTGTAGATGAACAGAGAGATCTTGGTGTCCAAGTGCAAAAATCACTGAACGCTGCCAACCAAGTTGATAGGATTGTTAAGAAGGTATATGGTGTGTTGACATTTATTGGTAGGGGGATTGAGTTACGGAGCCACGAGGTCATGCTTCAGCTGTACAAGACACTGGTAAGGCTGCACCTGGAGTATTGTGTGCAGTTCCAGTCACCATATTATGGGAAGGATGTGGAAGCTTTGTAAAAGTTTCAGAGGAGACTTACTAGGATGTTGCCTGGTATGGAGGAAGGCATTATGAGGAAAGGCTGAGGGAACTGAGGCTACTTTCATTGGAGAGAAGAAAGTTGAGAGGTGACTTAATCGAGATATATAAAGTAATCAGAGGGTCAGATAGGGTGAACAGAGAGAGGCTAACACGAGGGGACATAGCTTTAAATTGAGGGGTGATAGATTTAGGACAGATATCGGGTAGTTTCTTCACTCAAGAGTATTAGGGGCATAGAACGGCCTGCCTGCAACAGTAGTAGACTCGTCAACGTTAGGAGCATTTAAATAAGCGTTGGACATACATACGGATAATAGTGGAATGTTGTAGGTTAGATGGGCATCCGATTATTTTTGCAGGTCGGCGCAACATAAAGGGCAGAAGGGCCTGTTCTGCGATGTAATGTTCTACATTCTATGTTCTAATTTATGCTGACAATAGTGTCCATGTCTGCACGTGCACATGGAAGTGTCTGTGCGTGCCCGTGCGAAAGTCTGTGTCTTGGGGATGGTAGTACAGAGAATGAGACAAAGTGATGGAGATGGTGCCCAAAGTGAGAACACGAAGGGGAATGAAATGAAAGAACTGCTGTAACTGGAAACCAGATAAAGATTAATGAATTGAATGACAGAACATGCTTGATTGGCTGAATGGTCTCCTATTGTTCCTATGTTACTCTCCATGGTCACTAATAAATCCAACAATAGAGTTCAAACGAAATGCCTTTACTCAGGATGGTGCAAATGAAGAATGGAAAGATGTGAAGGCTAAGAATAGGCAAAGCCTAGCTGAAGCATAAACACCAGCAATGGCTAACAGAGCTGAATGGCCTGTTCTACAGCTGTAAATTCTACACAATACTTAAAAAAATACACTACTTCATCTGTTTGCATGGCTAACTTAGAAAGCTCATTGGCTCCCAGTCCATTAATATATCAAATTTAAACATCTGATCTTAAAGGTGGGGTGTGGGCAGGGGGCGACAGTGGACAAGAGTATGACCAAGGGCAAGACAACGAGCAAGGGAGAGCATGAGCAACTGAAAGTGAAGGCATACTCAAAGACATGCCATTTGCGTGGCTGGTGCTTACTTCCCATTGTACTGAGGGATAGAGGACTTATCAGGTTTACTTTTAAGTGCAACTTGCTGTGATTCAGTGTGTGAAATGGAGAAGAACTGAGTGTACTGTCTTTCAATGAGATCATAAGGACGAGAGCATTTGAAGCATGGTGCAGCAGCATGCATGAATTATGAATGAAGATTTTTTTCCAATATGGTTAAATATTCCTCAGTGGTTCTATGGTGTCAACAGGCGCCAGTGATGAGTTGGCTACTTAGCCAGTTTAATGTCCTATTAGAGGATTGTGGAGCCAACAGCCTTCCCTTATATGGGGTTTGGGCTCCTGGGCAAAATGATGCCTTTTACAACTTATCAACTGCACTGAAGGATACCATCAGTGAGGATTCTCAAAAGGACAACCGTTCTTATTTTTTCCGAGAACTACTTGCAAGACCAAAGTGTCACAAGAGAAACATTTTTTTTAAAAAACTACCACTTGATTCCAGAATAAATACTGACAGTACCTTAAAGTCACATTGAGAGAAGGAATTATAACCAAGATTTGTTCCCCTTTTAAAAGCACACAAAGCCTTTTATGATCACCTGATAATTAAAATGAGCCACTTGCATTCACAAACTAATAAAAATTAAGGAGGATATCCTTAAATCTTCTCAGCAGTTAAGGAGGATATTCCCTTCTCTCCTCTTAATGCTGTGCTTTGGCTGAAATCTCAGACAGAAGGAAACAAAAGCAAACCAGACCCAGGTGGCAAATAAACAAAGACCATTTATCCCCCATAAAAGGAAACCCCATACGGAAAAATCTTCATTAAGTACGGGGGCTCTGTGCTTACACTCGAAAATCATTCAGGGTAAAAGAATGGTATTCAAGGGGTAAAGTTTGCACGGTTCAGAAAACCAACTCCTGGACTGCTTTAGGCAGTTCCTGAATTGGCAGAAGTTCAACACACACACAGTGGACAGGAACTAACACTAACAATTACAGCTAGGAAACCATTTTAATAATTCAATTGCACCTCAAACATTTTGTACTTATAAAACATTATCCTGGAGCTATTAGTAACAGAACAGTTGAAAATGTAAGCTTGCCCTCTAAAGTGTTGACCCTGCTGTATTTGCAGACTGGTACCTCATTACCAATTTGACAGGTTGTCTGCTCCAAGCACATCTCCGGCGCCCACTTCACCCCCTGGGCTGGAATACTCATACAGAAAGCAGTGTTGTGCTATTCGCAGCAAGACTTGCACATTCATGTTAGGCCGATAACTGGCACGTACTATTTACAACACAAAACAAAGATAACCTTTAACATGAGACAATCTAACTATTTCTTTCTTGACATTTAATGACAATATCATCACTGAATTCCCCCAGTTTCAACATCCTGAGGAAGTTGAAATTGACCAGAAACTGAACTGGAGAAGCCATATAAACATTGTGGTTACAAGAGTTGGATACAGCTTGGGCAATTTTGCAACGAGGAACACATTTATTTGGATTCTTCAATGACTGCTCAACATCTTCAAGTCAGGAGAATCTTAGAATACTCTGCAGTTGCTCTGATAAATGGCTTCATGAAGGAGAAATCATGCCTGACAAATTTATTAGAATTCTTTGAGGTGGTGACAAACAGGATAAATAAGAGAACCAATAGATGCAATGCATTTAGATTTCCATTACCATTCAGTATGGTACCACACATAAAGCTACTTAAGATAAGAGCTCACGTTTGGAGGTGGTATGTTAGCATGGACAGAAGACTGGCTAGCTAACTGAAGAGAGAGCTAGGATAAAGAGGGCATTTTAAGATAACTACCCATAACTAGTGGAGCAGTACAGGGATTAATGATGAGGCCACAAGTATTTAAAATACATATTAATTACTTGGATGACAGCACTGAATGTATGTCTGCAGATGACAAAAATGGGTGGAACAATACATGGTGAGGATGACACAGTCTACACAGGGATATAGAGCAGGAGAATCGACGTTTCGGGCATGTGCCTTTCCTGAAGAAGGGCTCATGCCCGAAACGTCGATTCTCCTGCTCCTTGGATGCTGCGTGACCTGCTGCGCTTTTCCAGCAACACATTTTCAGCTCTGATCTCCAGCATCTGCAGT
This sequence comes from Chiloscyllium plagiosum, assembly GCF_037043375.1. Classification (NCBI taxonomy): domain Eukaryota; kingdom Metazoa; phylum Chordata; class Chondrichthyes; order Orectolobiformes; family Hemiscylliidae; genus Chiloscyllium; species Chiloscyllium plagiosum. Next base: position 11,376,220 of record NW_028270153.1, read on the forward strand.
CCTCACTTTCTCCTACACAGGGATATAGACAAGTTAAGTGGACAAAATCTTAGTAGATGGAATATAACGTGGAAAATGGGAGGTTGTGTACTTTGGCAAGAAAAGGAGAAGAGCTGAATATAATTTAAATGAAGGAAAGATAGATAAAGCTGTAGCACAGAAAGACTTCAGGGTACCAATACACGAATCAGAAAAAGCTAGCATTCAGATATAGCGAGTAGTCAGGAAGGCAAATGGAAGTTAGCTTTTGTTTCAGAGAAGATGGTATATGAAAATAGGGTAGTATTGCTAGAATTACATTGACTACACCCGTGAACAGTTTGGAACCCTTAATGAAGGAAAGATTACTAACACTGGAGGTGGTCCAGAGAAAGATCACTAGGTCAATTGTGAATATGGAGGGAATTTTCTGAGTTGGCTGGGCTTGTGCTCATTGGGGTTGAAAAGAATGCGAAGCAAATTAATTGAGACATGTAAGATTCTTAACAGCCTTGACAGGATTGTTTCCCTTTGAGAGAGAATCTAGGACCAGAGGACGTAAACTCAGAGTAAGGGGTCACCCATTTCAGACAGCAATAAAGGAGAAACTTCTTCTCTGAAGTTAGTGATGATATGGAATTGTTTAGAACATGGAGCTCTCAAGTTTGGATCATTAAGAATATTTAAAGAAAAACAAAGACAGAGATTTTTAGCCAAGGAATTTGTACATGTGGAAAGGCAAGGGTAGAGTTCAGAATGGCCAGATTAGCCATGAGTTTTGAATGGTGGACGTGGTGTCAGAAGGACAGAATGGCCTACTTTGACTTGTGGTACATCTTGTGATCTTAGCAAGGGCAGCTTCAACAACTTGGGCTTGACAGCATCCAGGATAAAGCAGTCTGCTCGATTGGCACCAAATCCACACCATAAACATTTACTCCCTCCACCACAAATGGTCAGTAGCAGCAGTGTGTAACATCTGCTAGATGCATTACAGCAACACTCCTCCAACAGCTTCCACCACCAGCTGCAAGTTACCTCTAAGCCACACATAGACAGAGTCATAGAGATGTAGAGTACAGAAACCGACCCTTCAGTCCAACTCATCCATGCCGACCAGATAGCCTAATCTAATCTAACCCCATTTGCCAGCACTTGGCTCATATCCCTCTAAATCCTCTTTATTCATATATCCATCCAGATGCCTTTTAAATGCTATAATTGCACCAGCCTCCACCACTCGCTCTGGCAGCTCATTCCATATATGCACCACCCTCTGCCCCTTGGATCCCTTTTAAATCTTGCCCCTCTCACCTTAAACCTATGCCCTCTAAGCTGGACTCCCCCACCCCAGGGAAAAGACTTGTCTATTTATCCTATCCATGCCCCTCATGATTTTATAAATCTCAATAAGGTCTCCCCAGAGGCTCCAACGCTCTAGGGAAACCAACCCAGCCTATTCAGCATCTCCCTATAGCTCAAATCCTCCAACCCTGGCAACAACCTTGTAAATCTTTTCTGAACCCTTTCAAGTTTAACAACATCCTGCTGACAGAAAGGAGACCAGATTTGCACGCAATGTTCCAAAAGTGGCCTAAACAATGTTCTGCACATCTCCCTGATTTGGAGCTAGATTGCTATCCCTCCACTGTTACTTTGTCAAACCTGTAACCCTTCCTCCAGC